>NC_143035.1:6052500-6213750 GCF_057628025.1 Oncorhynchus mykiss | reverse complement strand
ACTTTTGATGGGGGTGTGGGCCGCAAATAAATCTGAAGTCATCATGAGGGGCCGCAGTGACAAGCGGGACTTCGTACCCACATCATACCCATACATGCAGTCAGAGCCAGCCCTAGCCTTTTGGGTCCCTTAAGTTAACTTTTGTTGTGTGTGGGGGGACCCACCTTGCTAGCAAAACATTTTAGTGGCCCCTGTCCTGACAGCGGAGGACAAACGTTTTGGAGTTCATTTCGAGCAGTTCTACACATTTTGTCATGGGGTGGAGAGAAATGTTTGCAGTGATATGAGTGACTTAACTAAATCAATGTGGGCCCTCTGGTCAGTAATTTGACCATGATTACAAGTTTAGATGCCTGCCTAAACTAATTTACCAATCTAAAAAAAAAAAAAATCTGACATGGGCTAATTGAGTGACTGACATAACAAGAGGATCTGCTGCTGCACAACCAACGTTCAAAATTGCACCTTGTTTTCTACTATTCTAACTCCCAACATTAGGTTGAGACCCCGACTGAGTTCCAAAAAATGGAGATATAAACATGCATACAGAATCAGTTAAAAGTTTGGAAACCTACTCATTCAAGGGTTTTTATTTGTACTATTTTCTACATTGTAGAATAATAGTGACGACAACACTTTGACACATGGAATCATGTAGTAAACATGGAATCATGTAGTAACCAAAAGTGTCAAAATATTTTTTACATTTGAGGTTCTTCAAAGTAGCCACCCTTTGCCTTGATGACAGCTTTGTACACCGTTGGCATTCTCTCAACCAGCTTCACGAGGAATGCTTTTCCAACAGACTTGAAGGAATTCCCGCATATGCTGAGTACTTGTTGGCTGCTTTTCCTTCACTCTGCGGTACAACTCATCCCAAACCATCTCAATTGGGTTGAGGTCGGGTGATTGTGGGGGTTGTGCCAGGTCAAATAGTAAAAATAAAGAAACCCTTGAATGAGTAGGTGTGTGTAATATAATCACAACCATTTTGATTAGTTAAAGTTCATATAAGGAAATCGTTCAACTGAAATAAATAGCAGAGTATGTGAGCGAGGAGCGGAGCGTGCCCGATTTTGACTGGAGTGAGATTTCCTGAAGGCTCGAGCGTCGACCTTCTTGCCCACTCCACTAACGCTCACTTCACGAGCAAGAGGCATGCCCCCCCCCCCCCCCAGCATGCGTTTGTAGTCTACTTGTGCTCCTAATAGCCCATTGCTTTAGCTACTGTTATGGAGTTGGCTAAATATTTTCATAAAGAAACTGACAAAACGCTAAATCAAGGTGAGGAGGGAGAGCGGTGATGTAGTGTCCACTTATGTGTAAGGCTTGGATGACACCTTCTGGTATGGTACTAAACTGTTAAGTTACAGACCGGATAACATTGTTCTACATGCGGGATATGGAAGTTATTACACACTGGCTACATGAAACATCCACAACTAAAGAATCATTGTGGAATATGAAAAGACACTTATCCCAAAAGTTTGATGGTGTACTTACTATGTGCACATGCTAAAATAAAGGAGGTGGGTAGATAAATGTCATTGTATCAAAGTATTTATAATAAGAAAATCAGATCTCAAACTTTTTGTTACATTATCAATACAATGGGCCATAATTAGATTTTTGCCCAATAGGCCTGGCATATTCCCACGTTCAAGGAGCTTTCTGTTTTGATGAAGTTATTTGGCCTAAAAACCTTTTGGGTCTACCTAATAGAAAAATACAAAAACTGCCCAGCCTGGCAAGAGTGGCCAAAAGGGTGTTTAGCATCCACAGTGGCTCTAAGTGTGTAAAGGATATTCTCCACTGCTGGCCGGCTCTCGCATGAGCCTGAAGCCACAGGCTGGCCAAGCTCGTGATTCTAAAATGTAATTCAAAGGCACTAATAAGTCATTTAATTTAATTTGTATTTAATTCTAAAGTAAGTCGAAGCCTATGTGCGATTTACAGACCTATGACTTCATACAATTTTTTTTTTAAATGCTGTGTGGTTTATGTCCCTACCATAATCGAAATGATATAGCCTAAATTAATTTTAATTCCTCCTTAGGCTCCCTTTCTGGCTCCTGACCTTTTTAAAGTTTATATACTGTTTAATGACATGTATCATTTTTGAAATTGTTAGTGTCTTATGTTCACCTTTTCATGGATATTCTTACTGTTCATTCAAATCTATATGTTTTAGTTTCAATACGTTAAACAGTTGGTAGGTCCAGGTAGTCATACAAATATATTGGTTTTGGTCAAATCCTTATTTTAATGAATGGTGTGAATTTGGGAGCAGGATATTTTTTTTTCTGGAGGCCTGGAGCGTTTTTTTATCAAAGCGTAGGAAAGGACATGGAGCGCCTTGAGCGGCCAACTGCTGAACTTGACTCACATAATCTGCTGGGCTGAGGTGCAAGCATGGGGATGTCCTGGGAAGGCATAGACCCACCCACTTTGAAGTCAGGCCCAGCTAATCAGCATGTTTTTCCCCACAGAAGGGCTTTAATACATACAGAAATATTATTGAGCACCCCTTCCCCTTCAGACGATCCCGCAGGTGAAGAAGCTAGATGTGGAGGTCCTGGGCTTGAATGATTACACGTGGTCTGCGGTTTTGAGGCTGGTTGGACATTCCTGCAGTCAGCATGCCAATTCCACGCTCCCTGAACTTGAGACATGTGGCATTGTGACAAACTGTTTATTTTAGTGGCCTTTTATTGTCCCCCGCACAAGGTGCAACTGTGTAATGATCATGCCGTTTAATCTGCTTCTTGACATAACACACCTGTCAGGTGGCTGGTTTATCTTGGTAAAGGAGAACTGCTCACTAACAGGAATGTGAACAGATTTGTTCAAAACATTTTGAGAGAAAAAGCTTTTTGTGCGTATTGAACATTTCTGCTGTCTTTTATTTTAGGCCATGAAACATGGGACCAACACAAGTTTCTATTTTTATTTTTTAAATGCATGGGCCTACAAAAGGGGGTTGCCCGTCGCTGCTGTAAATCCTAGACCTTGCTATGACACTATCCCATTCAGGCTCAACATATATTTTATTGGGATCCTAATTAGCTGTTGCGAAAGCAGCAGCTACACTTCCTAGGGTCAACATAAAACATGGCATGATGCATAACAATAATAACAATGTATGTAGCTCACAGACGGAGCTACATACATTTTAAAAGCAGCGCACACAGTCTATATATCGATACATATACACTAAATATCTAGATATCTATGTTAAAGTAAACACGTTTTGGAAATGCATAATGCCATCTAACCAGTTATCAAATAATGTTACCGGTATAAGCAGTTCTTAGCCAGCCAGCTAAACTTGGATATTTTAGCCTGCTTGCTAGCCAACCACCACAGTCAACATATATCTAAGTAGTAAGCTAGAGAACAACTAGTCTAGCACTGGCAGCAACCTGCCAGTGAATCGATCTCTCCCGCTGAAGGCCCTTAACTTTGGTGGCCAACTCAGCAGTCAATCGGTAAGTCTCTGCTCTCTCTACATTATATCTGCTGGCTTTTTGTTGGGAGTCCGCTTTTCCAATAGAGTGATATAGTGAGGTAAATCCACATTGAATTTACCCAGTTTATCGCCATCGCTGCTGATACTTGCGATGTTACCTGTAGGTTTGTAGAAAATGGCGGTTGAAGGCTTCAGTCACGCTCTGCACAGTACCTGGTTCGTCAGTCTCACTCCGAATTCTACCTTCCACTGGTTATACTAAGCCATCAGTCGTACAGTAGATGTGTGCATGGTTCCCATACTCCAATCTGCTTGCTTCAACCAGACAAACCGGTCCCACTTCAAATGAGTAGTAACCCCAGCCTTGTTGCTGTTCATTGTGTAGTAAGCTACAGAAAGCCAAACAGCGATCTCTCAGTAGGTGGCAATTGAATTAAAGGGCAACTACACCCTCCCCAAAGGTCTCCCGATGTGGTTTAAGCATTGTTGTGGACATCCATTGGGAAAATGTTTCTTAAGTTTTATATATATTTTTATAAAAACTAGGGGAACCTGGAAAATCAAACTGGGGAAAACAGTATTTAGCAAAAGATTAAACTGATTTCATTGGGCCCTACAACTGTAGACTGACTGCTTAAAATTGTTTTAAAAAATAACACTTTTTTGAGGTTGTTGGACAACATTTACGCAATCAATGTAAATATATTGTCAAGTTAAAATGTTATTGTGTATGCTAGTGATGTACCGATATTATATTTTTGGCCGATATCATATATTTTCCTTGACCCAAGAAAACTGATACCGAAAACAGATATTTACCATTTTTGCAGCCTTTTTAAGCTTTCTAGTACCGTTAATTAGTTAACACACACAGACGCAGCGGTCTAAGGCACTGCATCGCCGTGCAAGAGGCCTGGTTCGAATCCAGGCTATATCACATTCGGCCGTGATTGGGAGTCCCATAGGGCGGTGCACAATTGGCCCAGAGTTGTCATGGTTTGGCCTAGGTGGGCCGTCATTGTAATTAAGTTTGTTCTTAACTGACTTGCCTAGTTAAAGGTTACGCACACACACTGCCCAATAAGTTATTTTGTTGGCATTTACAGTTTTTTATTTTTTTATTTTTTATTTCACCTTTACTTAACCAGGTAAGCCAGTTGAGAACAAGTTCTCATTTACAACTGTGACCTGGCCAAGATAAAGGAAACCAGTGCGATTTAAAAACAACAGTTACACAAACAAACGTACAGTCAATAACACAAAATAATTGTAAAATCTTGTAGGCAAATAGATCAGAGGTGAAAATAATTCAAATTTAGCATTAATACTGGAGTGACAGATGTGCAGATGTGCAAGTAGAGATACTGGGGTGCAAGAGGGTAAGTAATAATATGGGGATGAGGTGTGCTATTTACAGATTTAGGGTGTGCTATTTACAGATTGGCTGTGTACAGTGATCGGTAAGCTGCTCAGACAGCTGATGCTTCAAGTTAGTGAGGGAGATATGTCTCTAGTTTCTGTGATTTTTGCAATTCGTTCAAGTCATTTGGCAGCAGAGAACTGGAAAGAAAGGCGGCCAGAGAGAGTGTTGGCTTTCGTAACTGACTGTATATTGGTATATAAGTTGCGGGGGCTATTCGATGCTAATGCAGAACACCACAGGGTGTCTTTGTGCTGGTCAAGGGAAGTCAAGTCTTTGGTGAACCAAGGGCTATATCTGTCCTTAGTTATACATTTTTTTGAATGGATCATGCTTATTTAAAATGGGAGAGGAAAGCACATTTTTAGCGCAACCAGGCTTCCTCTACTGACGGGATGAGGTGAGTATCCTTCCAGGATACCCGGGCCAGGTTGATTAGAAAGGCCTGCTCGCTGAAGTGTTTTAGGGACCGTTTGACAGTTAGGAGGGGTGGTCGTTTGACCGCAGGCAATGAGGCAGTGATCGCTGAGATCCTGGTTGAAGACAGCAGAGGGGTATTTAGAGGGCAGGTTGGTCAGGATGATATCTAAGAGTATGCCCATGGTTACAGAATTAATTTTGTGTTGCGTAGGTTAGAGAGAGAGGGCCGTTGATCATTTCATATATGGTGTCCAGGGCACAACTGGGGGTCTATAACAAGCAGCAGCGGTGAGAGACTTGCTTCTGGAAAGGGAGATTTTTAAAAGAAGAAGCTCATTGTTTGGGCACAGACCTGGATAGTATGACAGAACTCTGCAGGCTATCTCTGCAGTATATTGCAACTCCGCCCCCTTTGGTAGTTCCACCTTGTCAGGAAATGTAGTCGTTAGGGATGGACATTTCAGGATTTTT
This sequence comes from Oncorhynchus mykiss, assembly GCF_057628025.1. NCBI lineage: Eukaryota > Metazoa > Chordata > Actinopteri > Salmoniformes > Salmonidae > Oncorhynchus > Oncorhynchus mykiss. Next base: position 6,207,970 of record NC_143035.1, on the reverse strand, counting down.
GGTGGCCTTCCTAAGCCTGGATTCGGACACGGCTAGGACATCCAGGTTGGCGGCGTGTGCTAAAGCAGTGAATAAAACAAACTTTTAGGGATGAGGCTTTTAATGTTAACATGCATGATACCAATGCTTTTACGGTTACAGAAGTCAACAAATGAGAGCACCTGAGGAATGGGAGTGATGCCGGGGGCTGGAGTGCCTGGGTTAACATATGCCCCCATTACCAGTAAAACATAATCAAAACTGATTTATTTTACTTACTTGCTCTGCTGTTTGTTCAGTCGTTTCATTCTCAACCAGGATTTCATAATGTCAAGCAGTGAAGTTTCAGCTCTGTCTTTGGCCTCTCTTCCTCGGTGTGCACTGCCACTGTGTCAGTTTCCATCTTGTCTAGCTGTGTGTGTAACATTTCATGTAACCCTGTTTGTCTGCATCAAAGTAGCGGTCCTTGTACATAGCATCGAGCATGGTGACGACACAGTAAAGTGCCACCGAATCGCTTTGTTGAGCAGGCGTTTCAATGCCATGACAGAGGGTGTCTCGTGTGCTGCAGGCGCAGTTGATGAGCTTATTTCTCGAGTCAGTTGTTTGAATGGAGCTTAGCTAGTGTGTTCATGTTTCAAACATGTTCTCAAATGCCATTGAAATGGCAGCAGCGGTATAACAACCAGCACATTCATGAGCCTGCAATACAACTTTCCTCAGTACGAAATCCTAGACCTACTGTGCTGTCAGACTCCGCATGCCCATGGGGCTGATATCGCTGGTCCAAATGTCAGTTGTGAAGCTAATAGCAATGCTTTAAAAAAGGTTTTTTTAAAGCAGTGGCGCTATTAATGTGTAACTCCGGGGGGGGGCAACATCTGAAAAGTAGCGTACTTGATAGTGTGTACCGGTGCTCAACCAGTAGGCGAAAGCCAACGTCACCCACGACAGAGAACGGTTAATTGTCAAGGGCAATGAATTCCATTATCTTGGCATTAATGGGGTTTGCCTTCGAGTTGTCTCACTGAAATTCTTACTTTCAAATGCTCGACTTAACTGCTCGATCCACACAGCAGACATTGGGCTAGGTTAGGAATGCGGTGTTGCACGAGTAGTGCAACATTTTACGTGGTGTCATTACGTCATGTACCTACGTTATAGGTATGCACGTCAGCTTTGACATCGGTTTTGCACATTGGCGTTAAACTAGACATTGGGCCGACGTTGGCATTTTTAGCAAATAGCGGCCGATTCCGATAAGTTCACCGATATATCGTGCATCCCTAGTATGGAGGGTAGGTTATTATAGGCTACTTGATCATCCTGCAAAATTGAGAAAATCACCTGATATTGAAATTATGAGCATATCATGTGCTTTCCTGTGAGATCTTGTCCTGGCCCAGTATTTTCTTCATTTGTGCCAGTAGCTTTCAGTTGCCACTGGCCTGATTTTGCCACTGGCAAATTTAACTGAATGTCAAGCCCTGACATTTGTCACCCTAGCCCCTGCACCTGGCTCTTCGTCTGGTTCTTACTCATTTGGTATTCGTAGAACTGAAAGGACTGAACACGTTTTGTAATATGGTGGGTGAATTATTTGGCGGATATCCACATGGCTTAGAAATGGTCTCTCCCAGTCGGTTTTCAAGGGTGTACCACAGGGGCTTATCTTCATCTCACTTTAAATGTAGAACTTCAAAAGGGAAGAGGCTGTTGCTGCACTATTCTGGCTTGTGTCCCATGGCTGTGCTCTGCCTTTTTAAAGGGCCATTAGCTGTTGCTACGTCAATTTTTTTACTTATAAAGGAATGATATATTCCTCAAGAATCAATGGGTACATGAGCTTAGTTCAACTGTTGTACCCCATCAGAAGCCAAAATAAAAACACCATGTGAAGTGTTGGTCCCATGTTTAATGAGCTGAAATAAAAAAATCCCAGAAGTGTTTCATACTCTCAAAAAGCTTATTTCTCAAATGTTGTGCACACATCTGTTTACATCTCTGTTATTGAGGATTTCTCCTTTGCCAAGATAATCCATCCACCTGACAGATGTGGCATAGAATCTGATTAAACAGCATGATCATTGCACATTGCAGCATGATCATTGCACATTGTACTGGGAACAATAAAAGGCCACTCTATAATGTGCAGTTTGGTCACACAACACAATGCCACATATGTCTAAAGATTGGAGGGAGCATGCAATTGGCATGCAGAATGCAGTAGTGTCTCCCAGAGCTGTTGTCAGAAAATGTAATGTTTTTCTCTACCATAAGCCGCACCAAACGTTGTTTTAGATTTTGGCAGCATGTCCAACCGGCCTCACAACCGCCGACCCATGTGTATGGCGTCGTGTGGGCGAGCGGTTTTCTGAAATCAAAGTTGGGAACAGAGTGCCCAGTGGTGGTGGGGTTATGGTATGGGCAAGCATAAGCTACGGACAATGAACACACTTGCATTTTGTCGATGGCAATTTGAAATGCACAGAGATACCGTGACGAGATCCTGAGGCCCATTGTTGTGCCGTTCATCCACTCATCGCCTCCTGTTTCACCATTATAATGCACGGCCCCATGTTGCAAGGATCTGTACACAATTCCTGGAAGCTGAAAATTTCCCAGTTCTTCCATGGCCTGCATACTCAACAGATGTATCACACATTGAGCATGTTTGGGGTGCTCTGGGTCAACGTGTACAACAGTTTCCACCAATATCCAGCAACTTTGCACATCCATTGAAGAGTGGGATAACATTCCACAGGCCACAATCAACAGCCTGATCAAATTGATGCGAAGATGTCGCACTGCATGTTGCATTTTATATTTTTGTTCAATGTATTGTCAACAAAGTAGATATTATAAGGAAAACTATAGCCTCAACCTGGTTAAACTATAATATTGATATCATGGCATCCATGGCTCTGTTTTATGATTTTTAAAGACATGTTCCGTTTATCCATCTTTTTTCCAAAACAGTGTTGGTGACGTTCTTTGTTTCTACTGCTTATTGACCATTTTAAAGTAACCCCAACATGTATTTTTCTATCTCTTCTCTCCAGCGGGGAAGTCTCTGCACGGCATGGAGAAACAGCTCCTCTTGGTGGCTAACGCCCACATGCACTGGGACCCGGAGTACTCCGACGTCAAGCTGGTCCAGACCATGATGTTCCTGTCTGAGGTGAAGAACATTGTGGACAAGGCCACTCGCAGCCTCAAACTCTCCTCTGTCTCTGGGGAGACCAATGGCATCCCTCTTGTTCTCTGTGCCGACCTCAACTCTCTACCAGACTCTGGTGAGTAGCTGGGTTAGAAGATGTTAGGTTCTAATTCTGAGTAAAAACTCACCGGAAACTGTGAAAGCTCAAACCAAGTTTATTCTTCCCATTGAGTCAATACAGCTGCATTAGACAAAGACATGTTTACAATAGTTGTGATATAGCAACCCCACTTTGGGTGGAGTCTCCTCCTTCTTGCTAAACATCGTATCTGTATTGCTAGGCAGGAAACTAAGTGATACGGGCAATGAACTTCTTTCTCCCTTAACCTGACCTGACTTTGACCTTCTTCATCACTAATCCGTGGCTCTCGCCCCCTATCAATGCTGCCACAATATTTTTTTTCCCCTGCACTCAGCACATTTCAAGCTTAATTGAGTGCACCGTATACCTTCCTCTTACAGATAACCATTAACTACTGATGTAGACCCTCTAAACCTAAGCACTCTATTTCAATAGGATACCTAATAATTAACCCTATCCCAAGTTTAGGACTTAGTACCCAGAATCCATCAAAGGGAAAGGTATAATCGATAAATATAGTGATGGGCCCACTAGCTGCCTGCATGGCTTGGTGATGGTTACTTTGAATGAAGGAATTAACAGACACTTATGGGTTGTTCCATAGGGAAAACATGTTGCAATGGAAAAGTAACTGGACAAGTTTATGTAGTATATTCCCCTTTACTGAACAGGACTCATGTAAACCCCTACCGTCCCCCTCTCTCCAGGCGTGGTGGAGTACCTGAGTCAGGGTGGAGTGGACTGCACCCACAAGGACTTCAAGGAGCTTCGCTACCTTGATAGCCTCACCAACTTCAACTGCAATGGCAAGAACGGCAACTCCACGTCCAACTCCAGGATCACCCACGGCTTCAAGCTGAAGAGCGCCTACGAGGACAGCCTGATGCCTTACACCAACTACACCTTTGACTTCAAGGTGAGGGAGCCACACAAACACAGGCAGACCTGAAGCAATGTCTCTGACACCGCCTTTTGACAGTGCTACAGATTGCTTTTTGTTCTTGTCCTGATTTATCAGGAAATCCTATTTTTCCCGACATTGAAATTGACCCATGGTCTTTTCTGCAGCATTACACCTGCTTTGCAAAGGTTTCATGTACTCTGATGTTTTGTCCACTGTGTCTAATTGTTAGGCGTGTTCTCTTCCTCAGTCATCAGCTTTTCTGTTAGCCGGAAATGTTACTTTTGTACTGATTTTAAAATAAATGTCTCTATATTACATTTAGCAATGCACGGAAGTTGGTTCAGGTTGTTTGTCTTTCAAACGCATCATCTCTCTACATTTCCTGTCTGCAGACTTGCAGTATTTTATCAACTAATACTGGCCCACAAAGTTTCTCGCACCAGTGAGTCTGCGACTGACTGTTTGCATGCAGGGGAGAAGTATTCAGTTATTGATCAATATTTTTGCTAATTTACAGAAATATCATACAGGTCCACCAAGGTGGTTGAGTAGTTGGCTTAGAAATGCTAAAACATTTGCAAAGCTAGCTAGATAGCTACTGTACAAAGGAATGGATCTCAGATAAGTGGAAAAAGACATTGACACTAAAATGGAGGATATTGCCAACCAGATGACAAAGGAAGATGTGCCTTGTGCAAGGAGCCAACGCTCACTTTGTAGGGTATCATTCCTGCTTGTTTAGCTCAATCATTGCAGTCAATTTGGCAGTCGGCACTGGGCATTCCTTTAAAAAGCAGTATCCTGCTGTAACAACATTCAAACCCATTTTTATTTGATGGCCGGTTTGCCCTCCTAATTAAAATCTGTTTTGTAAACGCTGTCACTCATCCCCCTCCTCTCTCTCTGTCTCGCTCTCTCCTCAGGGTGTGATTGACTACATCTTCTACTCTAAGCCTCAGATCAATGTGCTCGGCATCCTGGGTCCCCTGGACTCCAACTGGCTCCATGAGAACAATATCAGCGGCTGCCCGCACCCCCACATCCCCTCTGACCACTTCTCCCTGTTCGCCCAGCTGGAGCTGCTGCTGCCCAGCACTCTGCCCCAGGGCCAGGCCAACAACCAGGTCAACGGCATCCACCTGCCTGGAGGACGCAGGTAGTGGTGAGACAACCCCACTCCAGGGGCGCTGTATGCTATAGCAGTGTGCAGCCTCTAGCCCTCCAGCTCTTTTCTTGTTGTCACTTGGAGGAAAGAAGATGAGACGGAATACACAACCAACCTGTAACATAAGAATCAGCCGTACAGTGAGGTCTGGCCAACAGGGATTTCTGTTATATATTTTTTATTTTCCTCATTGTCGTTTTCCATTTTGTTTTCATTTAGAAAATGTCAATCCTGTCTGTTATGTTTTGGATCCCCCACCCGGTCATTCATTCGATTATATCACCATATCCCCTCTGGCCCCCGTATAGATATTTAGATCTTTAGCAATATCACCTGACTCTTGTTGTCTTTGACATGACCTGTGCAGTCTTGAACAATGGCACAAGAAATACCTTGTATCACTCTATCTGTGGACACCCTTTACAAGGCAAGGAGAGAAAGGACACCACTTCTAAAGCTTGCAGCTGATAGTCTGTCCTATACCAATCTCAAACCAGCACAAATGGCAGAAACAGACATGTCTAATGTCTCAGCCAAGGCTAAGAGTGGGCCTTGTCTTTTCTCTCCCCACTGAGATCAATGTGATGGTATATCTATCTACCATATAAGGCATAACATGGTGTGCCACTCCTCCTTTCTGTGCTATAGGGCCAATCTCTCTGTGGGTCCAAAATTGTGGTGCTCACCGGGTGCTTTGTGGTGCTCACCAGTCCACTACTATTGAGTAATAGAACCTAGTCAGTTGTCTCCCTCTCCAAGTGGTGCAATAGGAACTAACCCCACTGGTGCATGTAGACTGATGTCACTGCTGAGAGGCAATTCCATGGTAACCGTGACACTGACTCCGATTTGTAACTTTAAAATGTATGTCAAACAAAAACCAATGATTGCAAAGTTAAACAAACATACAACTCTATGCACAAGGACTACTTTTTAACAATTTCCACTGAATTTGACAAAAACACATTTAATTGGATCAGTGCAGGTGCAACGTTTGGTAACAGAATGACAGTTTGAGCCATCGTTCTGTTACCAACTTTTCATCTGCACTGTTCATCAAGTAAATGTTTTTGTTCAGTCTTCTGTGGGAATTGTTGAAAGTAGTCCTTGTGCATAGAGAGGGTTTGTTTGACATACGTTTTTAAAGTGAAAAATCTGGGTCTCTGTTCCTGTGGAATTGCCTCACGGTGTTTTTAGATGTTGATGATTATTATCCTTTTAGGAAAGGATGACCGCAACCACCAAATACACTTGTCTGGACCTGTTGTATGGAAGCAAGTAAGCTCTAGTTAGCGAAGGCTTGTTGGCATGCCGGTCAGGCATAGTGCTAAAAAAATGTATCTGTTTCCTCTGGATTGGAACAGATTTGAATGATTTTAAGTAGTTGAATAACATGTAATTAGTGGCCAGCTACCATCCCTTTTTGCACACTGTTTTTCCTCTGCATGTGTACGTGACAGAGTCATTGTTAATATGACTTCATTTGGACCAGGGATGTGCAACTCCAGTCCTTGGGTGCTGGAGTGGTGTCTCACTTTTTCACCAGCTCTAGCCAACACAGCTGATTTTAAACGAATTGGGTTTTAAACTATCACGACTAGTTGATTTATAGGAGTTGGGTGCGTTAGCTGGGGCAAAATTGTGACTGCAATCAGGCCCCCCGAGGACTGGAGTTGCCCATTCCTGATTTGGACCATATACCACCTTTTGTAATGGGGTAGGGGATTTTGGCTGAGGGGCAATGCAACGTAGGAAATTCTCAACTAAACATTTTTCAGATTTGTTACTTTTTAAAGAGGGAGGGCAATAGCTGATGTACAGGAGTTTAAACCAGCAATCCTCTCACTGTCACACACGTGGACATACGCAGAGATCTTGTAGCACTGTCTCTTGAGGCCAGTAGTGATTTTTTTTTTCCCTCAGCCATAAATTCCGTACTCTACAGCAGTGGGTTTTTTTTCACAAGTGTTTGTACAGAATATAAATCTAGATTGTCTTTACACGATTGTATATGAGTCACAAAAGACCTGTTTTCTGGCAGGGTTTTTTTTGTACTATGAGTAAATTATGATCCAATTTGAAGAAGAAAAAAAAGACAGGATTGTATTGTAAACTATGGCAATTTTTTTTTTATCCAGTAAATGTTAAGATGAAATTGAAATGACCAGCTTGTACAAAAGACGTAAGGGGTTGTTCCAGGCGTTCGCTGCCACTACTTTGCACTCCTGCCCTAGGTTAACTGTTTCTATGCGTCTGTATTGCTTGTTTTCCTGTTATGATTTGAGAACATGTTTCTCAGATTGTAAATAGATCTACTGACTAAATGATGATACATCTTCAAATCCATTCTATCAACAAGCCATTGGTCCATACTGCTGTCTGCCACCAACCGACCCATTCATCCACTCACAGTTCAGACAAAAGTAAGGTTAGGTCTCCAATAACACCCTATTCACTATAGTGCACTAATTTTGGCCGGTCCTGTGTATGTCTGTTCAAAAGTGCACTATATAGGAAATAGGTTGTCATTTCAGATTGACCCTAAGAGTGATTTTTTTTGCATCACGCACATCCAGTATCCCACAATTGGCGTTGTACAACCGGAACGTTGTGCCTCACCGTAGCCGTTTTGTTGTCTTGCACTACTTCTAATCGGCCAACTCCGGAACAACCTCTTCTCCCATTTTATTTTTTAAATACTGTCCAGACATTTGATGTCCTTTGGGGTTTTTGTTCTCGTTTTGTATTTTCTTTCTTTTTTTTGTATGAGCTGTGACAATGTTATGTGTATATACTCCTTGTGGAGCGATCTAGTAATCCGGTATGGAATATTTGTCAAGCTTTAGTTTTTTTTTCACCGGGGCAACGTGAAGACCTCTTCTGGAACCCCCTTACTTCCAGAATGTTTTGCACCCTCCGTGTACTTTAGCTCAGCTCTTAGAACCCCTTGATAGCCCCTTGTCACCATAGTCACCTAGCCTGTCTTGCCCCTCCACCGCTGAATTCTGGATCTAGAAAAGCATGTTCCCCTATACCTAGCCCTATGTCCAACCCCCTAGACACTTAACAGTCAAGTGTATTACTTTAGTCCTTTTAACCCCGCTACTGAAGCCCCTGTGCCGTTCCATCTCCTCTGCCGTACCATCTGTGAGGAACTGACCCGTCTCCCCATCTGTCAGGTGGCCCAGACAGACGCTCTCTCTCTCTGTTTTGTTACCATCGGGACTGAAATATGTCTGTGACTGACTATATATTGCAACTGTCACATTTTAAACAGGAAATGGAATGATCACGCTCCCCCCCCCCTCCTTTCCCACATTTATTATTGAATAAATTAAAGTCACCTTTTTAAAGTAAATATGATTCTTTCGCCACTGTGCTAAAGTTAGAATTTTATGAATTTTTACAGAGGGGAAAGGTTGAAATGGGAAATATAAATTTAGTCCTAGTTCAAAAGCTTTTTTTCTGTCCTTACTCCCCCCCCTCCCCCCTTGATATATTTTATTTGTTTTGAACAGAAGCAAATGTCCAGTTTGATACCCCTGAATTGCTGGTAGTATTGTAGTAGATTTAAAGACTTAGCTTTTTTTGTAAAGTGTGAATAAAAGATGTATCTCTTGTTTCCTTCCTAAAACTTTGAATTGTGTTGTGTATATCCTATGATTGCTACAATTTCATTTTTACCCATTGCTTTTCCATACCCCACCTTTCCATCAACCAAATGATTCTTTTTTTTGGTAGAAATGATAGTCATCATTAAAACCATTAACTTGGTCAACTTTGGGTCGCTGTAAAAAATGGACGCAGAATGCTTTTATCGACTCAAGATTCCTTAAGCGGAGTAGTTTAACTCCAAACGTGAATATTTACACTTTCTGTATTTGGGATGTCACTTAGGCTAGCAGATGTATACTATTGTCTTAGGCCAGGATAGCCTTGTCTTATTAGCCGATTCAGTTCTAGACAGCACTATTGTTGACTGGTGTGAAACCAACATGAATGTAAAATGAAGCAAAAACGTAGTTATACTACAAAGCAGGATCAATGAGTTAGCCAGTTAACTTTGATTAACAACCAGAAATAACTAGATTTTCTGGTTCATTTAAAGATGCAATCAAACTTTGGTGTAATTTCACCAAGTAGTTTTGAGTGGTTCTCACGATCCAAAAGTGGCCCCAGTTTTGTGTACTTAAGTCATCCATTTCATATGTTGCAGTTCGTGTGGTATGTAACGAATCCAGTTCATACTATGTTATGAATTTGTGCTTAAGATCCTGGCGTGCCATCTTTTTTAAGGAGACAACTTAGACATTTGTTTTTGGTTGAGTCAATGAGACCATGCCCATTTCAAGCCTATCGGTCTTAAAAAAATGTTTAGTTCAGAAAATGTAGGCAAGTTAGCTGGCTAACTCATTGATGCTGAGAGGTATACTACAAAAGATTAGCTTGAAATGAGAAGGACCTACTTGACTCAACAACCAAAAATACAAGTTAATTCTTAATGAACCAGAACATGTGTGGTTATTTCTGGTTGATCATCAAAGTTAGCCAGCTAACTCATTAACTCTGCTTTGTAGTCTGGTCCTGTGGTGATTTGAGTACTATTTGGTCCTTGCCACTGTTCTTGTGCTTCATAGTGGCTAAACTGAGTAGTTACTCTGGTCCCCTCCTGGCCCTCACTTTGAACCCCCCCCCCCCCCCCAATCTATGATTGGATCAAGGAGGGAGAATGGCACTGCTTGACGTGTCACCATTCACTTCAGTTAGTTAGTGATCACTGTTGAACTCAGTTCACTTTTTCACTTTTGCATTGTGCTTCTGTTTTCTCCGTTGTATAGGACTTGCTCTGACTGCGCTCCCTGTCAAGGTGCACACTGAAGCTGCTTTCTGTGTACAAGTGTAGAGCATCCTTTAACCTTAACGCGTGTCAAACTCATTCTGACTGCTGGTTTTTGCTCTTCCCTTGTAATTGATTAAATTAAGGTCCCTAAAATGGTAAGGATCTCTCCTCACCTGGTTGTCTAGGTCTTAATGGAAAGGGAAAAACCAGCAAAAACTAGGCCCTTCGTGGAATGATTGACGCCCCTGTTCTATACAGTACATACACATCCCATCCAAAGACCACTGTCATGACTTGGCTCTTTGCCTTTTCCAACAGCCTTTATAACCATAACAGTAATTTGTCTGTCAAAAAGGATTTTGGCTTGCAACAGTGCATCTTATTTCAGACCGGTCATTTCCATTCCTTAGAAACTTGGCAGTATTACCCTCAGAGTCATTAAGAAAATGTTTTTGAAAATGATCCACTACTTTTTTTTTTGGCCACCCATTTTTCCGCTGCTTTTCCCCTAAGACCGAGTGTAATTACAGCAGATTCCACCTCCACTAACAATCACCCCATTCACTCATCTCTCTCTCCTGCCTCCGTATCTCCATCTTGTATAGGCCTCACCCTCCTCCCTGCTGATAGTGATAGACAATCCTGTTCATCAAACGATCTGTAGCCAGCTGAGTACATGCTATATTGATGTGTCACTGTATTGTACATACACAGGACCAACTGCTTGTTTACCATTCACGGAATACCAGCAAAAACACTTGCACAACATTCAAAGAATGTTCATCAACAGAGAATAAAATGAAGGCAGCTGTTTTTAAAATTATACAAACTGTTAAACTGAATGGTAAACAAGGCTTTTTTCAGTTTTCTTCTTAAGCCGTCTTCGTGGTTTGTCTTTGGACTAGTTTTCTGTTTATAACACCCTTTGGCTTGTTTTCTTTAGTCCTACCTATCTATTTTCCTACTTCTGGTTGAAAATAAATTCTATATCTGTTTCAATCGGTCTTCTCTGATTCTTTGCAGCGGAACTTGAATAATATGGTTGTCAATACATGCTACATGTGTTCCCTGTGTCCTGCCTCCTTTTCACAGTATTTGGAGTATGTTTAATGTTATCACAAACATGTTTGTGTTTAAATAAATACAAAATCTAGCCTTGCGAAGCTGAGGTTCATTGGAAGTAATCAGTGAGATTTGGTCAGTTATCCAAATCTGTTTATCTACCTGTATTTTATTAGTTATTTATTACTTTACAGGTATAAGACAGACTCCGTGGCATACGGTTATTGCAGCCTGATGTCCCAGCATGGATTGAAGACCATTAAGTAGGTAAGTATTATCATTTTTATGACCACAAGGTGGCACTATAAGATCTAAAACACCGTTGTGCGTAGCAAGTAACAAAGTGTCCTGTGTTTTTTGATCACTGTCTGACACCTGTGGAACATTTACATGTTATAGGGGTGTTCATTGAACAAATACACTGTACAAAACATTAGGAACACCTGCTCGTTCCATGACCTCAACCAGGGGTTGTCACTCATTTGACGGAGGGCTAGGTTTGTGCAGTTTTTTTCCTTTCAATTAAGACCTAGGCAACCAGGGGAGGGGAGATCCTTACTAATTAGTGAGTTAATTCATCAATTGAGTACAAGGGAGGAGCGAAAACTCAGCCCTCCGTGGATTGAGTTTGACACGTGACCTAGACTGACCAGTTGAATCCAGGTGAAAGCTATGATCCCTTATTGATGTCACCTGTTAAATCCACTTCCAGACAGTGTAGATAAAGGGGAGGAGACATGTTTAAGAAGGATTTTTAAGCCTTGAGACATGGATTGTGTATGTGTGCTGTTCTTAGGGTGAATGGGCAAGACAAAAAAAATGTAAGTGCCTTTGAATGGGGTATGAGAATAGGTGCCAGGCACACCGGCTTGAGTGTGTCAAGAACTGCGACACTGCTGATTTTTTTTCACGCTCAACAGTTCCTCGTGTGGATCAAGAATGGTCCACCACCCAAATGACATCCAGCTAACTTGACACAACTGAGAAGCATTGGCGTCAGCATGTGCCAGCGTCCCTATGGAACGCTTTCGACACCTTGTAGAGTCCATGCCCTGGCAAATTGAGGCTGTTCTGAGGGCATAAGGGTGTGCAACTTAATATTAGAAAGGTGTTCCTAATTTTTTGTACACTCAGTGTATAATATTTGTAGTGCACTAAAATCAAACCGTCTGAGGGTGTTGAGCATATTACTTAGTCACAGTGTGGCTGCTGGGCGAAAAAGGGACATTTATGGCTGAGGTAGGGCAGGTGTGTGCTTATTAAATTAGACTTGGTTAGGGTCAAACGACCGCAGACACCTTAGAATCAAAAACAGACTGAGTAGAGCTCGCCTCCCATCCAGAACAAACCCTGAAGAGGTGGTTATTGATGTGGTGATTATTGATGAGGTGCTTAAAAACCTCTTAAGGATCTGACCCTTTTTCAGGATCTGAAGCAAGGATGTGCATATTCTTGATACCATTTGAAAGGAAACACTGAAGTTTGTGGAAATGTGAAATTAATGTAGGAGAAAATAACACATTAGATCTGGTAAAAGATCATACAAATACACTGCTCAAAAAAATAAAGGGAACACTAAAATAATAGATCCTAGATCTGAATGAATGAAATATTCTTATTAAATACTTTTTTCTTTACATAGTTGAATGTGCTGACAACAGAATCACACAAAAATTATCAATGGAAATCAAATTTATCAACCCATGGAGGTCTGGATTTGGAGTCACACTCAAAATTAAAGTGGAAAACCACACTACAGACCAGATTCAACTTTGATATAATGTCCTTAAAACAAGTCAAAATGAGGCTCAATAGTGTGTGTGGCCTCCACGTGCCTGTATGACCTCCCTACAACGCCTGGGCATGCTCCTGATGAGGTGACGGATGGTCTCCTGAGGGATCTCCTCCCAGACCTGGACTAAAGCATCCCCCAACTCCTGGACAGTCTGTGGTGCAACGTGGCGTTGGTGAATGGAGCGAGACATGATGTCCCAGATGTGCTCAATTGGATTCAGGTCTGGGGAACGGGCTGGCCAGTCCATAGCATCAATGCCTTCCTCTTGCAGGAACTGCTGACACACTCCAGCCACATGAGGTCTAGCATTGTCTTGCATTAGGAGGAACCCAGGGCCAACCGCACCAGCATATGGTCTCACAAGGGGTCTGAAGATCTCATCTCGGTACCTAATGGCAGTCAGGCTACCTCTGGTGAGCACATGGAGGGCTGTGCAGTCCCCCTAAGAAATGCCACCCCACACCATGACTGACCCACCGCCAAACCGGTCATGCTGGAGGATGTTGCAGGCAGCAGAACATTCTCCATGCCGTCTCCAGACTGTCTGTCACGTGCTCAGTGTGAACCTGCTTACATCTGTGAAGAGCACAGGGCGCCAGTGGCGAATTTGCCAATCTTGGTGTTCTCTGGCAAATGCCGAACGTCCTGCACGGTGTTGGGCTGTAAGCACAAACCCCACCTGTGGACGTCGGGCCCTCATACCACCCTCATGGAGTCTGTTTCTGACCGTTTGAGCAGACACATGCACATTTGTGGCCTGCTGGAGGTCATTTTGCAGGGCTCTGGCAGTGCCCCTCCTGCTCCTCCGTGCACAAAGGCGGAGGTAGCAGTCCTGCTGCTGGGTTGTTGCCCTCCTATGGCCTCCTCCACGTCTCCTGATGTACTGGCCTGTCTCCTGGTAGCGCCTCCATGCTCTGGACACTATGCTGAGAGACACAGCAAACCTTCTTGCCACAGCTCGCATTGATGTGCCATCCTGGATGAGCTGCACTACCTGAGCCACTTGTGTGGGTTGTAGACTCCGTCTCATGCTACCACTAGAGTGAAAGCACCGCCAGCATTCAAAAGTGACCAAAACATCAGCCAGGAAGCATAGGAACTGAGAAGTGGTCTGTGGTCACCACCTGCAGAACCACTCCTTTATTGGGTGTGTCTTGCTAATTGCCTATAATTTCCACCTGTTGTCTATTCCAACAGGTGGAAATAGCTACTATAAATTGGCCAGTGCAGTTAGATTAACAAGAATGTAAGCTTTCTGCCCATATAAGATATGTCTATGTCCTGGGAAATGTTTTGGTTACTTACAACCTCATGCTAATCACATTAGCCTACTTTAGCTCAACCGTCCCACGGGGGACACACCGATCCCGTAGAGGAGTAACTGTCCAGTGAAAATCGAACTTTGAAATGCTTATCTGTTGACTCATACCCAAATAATGTTGTTGACCCGTCCTATACTGGCTGAGCTAGCCAATCCGCTGTTTATTTGTCATTAATATTTTTATTGACTGGTATACGCCCACACCATTCTGTTGTTGGGGTATGCCCACATTTAAGATGATATAAGATGTCGCTGCAGTGGATAGCAGCCGTCTTAGGGGCTCCTGACCAATTCTGCTATTTTGTGTTGTTTTGTGCTATCTTAACTTTTTTGGTACATAATGTCTCTGCCATCATTTCCTATGACCAAAAACCGCTTCTGGACATATGAACAGCGACCACTAAATTAGATTTGGATGAAAATGTCTACTTCAATGAGTCGGCAGCTCTGGACATTCTGCTTACTCCGGACCAGGCCCTGATCCCGAGACACGAAAGAGGAAGCTGCTGCGAAAGAGATACATGAGAGGTGGCATCCTGATGAAACTACACTGGCAAGCAAATAGGGTGTCATTTCCCTCCGTTCTCTTGGCGAAGGTGCAGTCATTGGATAACAAACTGGATGAGCTCCATTCAAGACTATTTTATCAACTGGACCTGTTTCTCAGAGTCGTGGCTGAACAAGGACATGTCTAATAAACATCTCACAGATTTTTTCTATGCATCGTCAAGACCGGACTGCAGACTCGGGTAAGAAGATGGGAAGAGGTGTGTACCACTGGGCACAGATGTCAATTCAACGTTTATTCCATGTTGGTTCAATGTAATTTCACCCCAGAGGTGTGTCTCTTTGTTAACAACATCTGGTGCGAGATCCCAAGTTTTTGCTCACCCGAGTTAGAATACCTCATGATAAGCTGCAGACCATACTATTTACCAAGAGAGTTTTCATCTATATTTTTCATAGCTGTCTTATTTACCACCACAAACCGATGCTGGCAGTAAGAACGCACTCAACGAGTTGTATAGGGCATAAAAAATATAACAAATTAAATGCTCATTCAGAGGCATTGTTTTTTGTGGCCTTTGATTTTAATGCAGGGAATCTGAAATATTTTTTACCCCTTTTTTTTTAAACCAACATGTCACCTGTGCAACCAGAGGCGATAACTCTAGATTAGGATTTCCCAAACTCAATCCTGGTGCCCTCCCGGTGAATGTTAGTGCTAGGGCAAAAAACTAAACTTGTACCCAGGGGGGCCCCAGGACTGAGTTTGGGGAAACCCTGATCTGGATCACCTTTACTCCACACACAGAAACAGATATCAGGCTCACAAATCGGAGCATAACTCTATCGTCCTGCTTCCTGCTTAGATGCAAAAACTCAAACAGGAATTCCTAGTGATGTGCTCAATACGGGAGTGGTCCGATGAAGCAGGTGCTAAGCTACAGGACTGTTTCGTGAGCACAGACTGAAATATGTTCCGGGATTCATCCGATAACATTGAGGACATCAGTCACTGGCATTAATAAACAGAACAAAAATGTAAACGTAACATCCAGTTTCAAAAACTCTTACAGTTCATATAAGGAAATCAGTCAATTGAAATGAATTTATTAGGCCCTAATCTACAGTTTTCACATGACTGGGACTACACATATGCTTCTGTTGGTCCAAGATCCCTTTTAAAAAAAGTATCGACGAGGATTAGAAAACCAGTCAGAATCTGGTGTGACCATTATTTGCCTCATGCAGCGCGTTCTCGTAGAGTTGATCAGGCTGTTGATTGTGTCCAGTGTAATGTTGTGCCCCTCTTCAATGGCTGTGCAGAGTTTCTGGATATTGGTGGGAACTGGAACACGCTGTCGTAAACTTCCATCCAGAGCATGCCAAACATGCTCAATGGGTGAGATGTCTGGTGAGTATGCAGGCCATGGAAGAACTGGGACATTTTCAGCTTCCAGGAATTGTGAACAGAACCTTGTGACATGGGGCCGTGCATTATCATGCTGAGACATGAGATGATGATGGCGGATGAATGGCATGACAATGGGCCTCATGATCTCGTCACGGTGTCTCTGTGCATTCAAATTGCCATTGATAAAATGCAACTGTGTTTGTTGTTCATAGCTTATGCCTGCCCATACCATAACCCCACTGTCACCATGGAGCACTCTGTTCACATTGTTGACATCAGCAAACCGCTCATCCACACGATGCCATACATGTGGCTGGTCGGCTTATGGTAGAGAAATTAACATTCAATTCTCTGGCAACAGCTCTGGTGTACATTCCTGCGGTCAGCCTGCCAATTGCACACTCCCTCAAAACTTGCACATTTTAGTCGACTTTTATTGTCCCCAGCACAAGTTGCACCTGTGTAATGATCATGCTGTTAAATCAGCTTCTTGATATGCACACCTGTCAGGTGGATGGATTATCTTGGCAAAGGATAAATGCTCACTAAAAGGGATGTAAACAAATTTGTCCACAAAATTTGAAAGAAATAAGCTTTTTATGCATATAAAATGGGGTTGTTTTATGGGGATGTTTTATTTTAGCTCATGAAACATGGGACCAACACTTTACATTTTGTGTTTATATTTTGGTTCAGTGTAAGTGCATCGGTGACGTCATCCCCACAGTGATCATACGTTCATACCCCAACCAGGAGCCATGGATAACAGACAGCATCCGCACTGAGCTAAAGGCTAGAGCTGCCGATTTCAAGGAGTGGGACACTAATCCAGACCCTTATAAGAAATTCCGCTACGACCTCAGACGAGCCATCAGAGTCAAATTGTCAAATCCTACTACGCCGGCTCTAACACTCGACGGATGTGGCAGGGCTTGCAAACTATCGTGGATTACAAAGGGGAACGCAGCAGGACGGCTGCGTGATCTCCGTAGCCAATGTGAGGAAAACCTTTAAACAGGTTAACATTGGCAAGGCCTCAGGGCCAGACGGAATAACGGGACATGTACTCAGAGCAGACATTTCAGTCTAACCCTGACCCGGTCTGTAAAAACCAACTTATTTCAAGCAGACGACCATAGTCCCCGTTCCCAAGAACGCCAAGGTAACCTGCCTAAATGACTATCGCCACGTAGTACTCACATCTATAGCCATGAAATGCTTTGAAAGGCTGGTCATGCCTAACATCAACACCATCATCCCAGACACCCTGGACCCACTCCAGTTTGCATACCACCCCAACAGATCCACAGATGGCACAATCTCTATTGCACTCCACACTGCCCTTTCCCACCTGGACAAAAGGAATACCCATGTAAGAATGCTGTTCAATGACTACAGCTCAGCATTCAACACCATAGCTCTTCACCAAGCTCAGTATCCTGTGACTGAACACCTCCCTCTGCAACTGGATCCTTGACTTCCTGACAGGCCATCCCCCAGGCAGTGAGGGTAGGCAACAACACACCGGCCACGCAGACCATCAACACGGGGGCCCCTCTAGGGTGTGCTCCACAACATCAATGGCACTGTAGTGGAGCGGTTTGAGAGCTTCAAGTTCCTCGGTGTCCACATCACTAAGGAATTAACATGGTCCACTCACACCCACGCAGTCGTGAAGAGGGCACGGCAGCGCCTCTTCCCCCTCAGGCGGCTGAAAAGATTTGGTATGAGCCCTCAGATCCTCAACGTTATACAGCTGCACCGTTGAGAGCATCTTGACTGGCTGCGTCACCGCTTGATACGACAACTGCAAGGCACCTGACCGCAGGGCGCTATAGAAGGTGGTTAGTATGTCTCAGTACATCACTGGGGCCGAGCTCCCTGCCATCCAGGGCCTCTATACCAGGTGGTATACGCACACAACATACACACATGCATACTGACACCACCCACACCATTTCACACTCATCACAAACGCTGCTGCTGGTTTCTATTATCTATCCTGTTGCCTAGTCATTTTACTCTTACCTATAAGTACATAGCTAATTTCCTCTTGTCACTGCACTTCGACTCGGTACTGGTACTCCCTGTATATAGGCATGTTATTGTTACTCATTATTCGCTGTGTATTTATTCCTCCTGTCACAATGTTCTTCCTTAACTCTATATTGTTGGAAAAGGACCCATGATTAAGCGTTTTACTGTTAGTCTACATCTGTCTATGAAGCATGTGACAAAATAAAATGATTTGATTGATTTCAAACACAGAAAATCTATTTTTAACATAATGAATAAAAAACTATTTTAAGGAAAACTACAGTATTTCACTCATATTGTAATTCATCACATACGATATTTAATAGAAATCTGGAAACACTGGATACCTACTTTAAAAAGGCATTTCGAGCAACACACACTCAAACTATGGCCCCCGGGATTTTAAGTTTTGAAACACACTGCTCTTTTAGCCAAAGAGCCCATCTACATGGCACCTTAAGAAGGTGTTAAAACATAGTGGAAATTAGGGGGGAAATGCATTTGGTAACATCACAGGTACAATATATAGTTTTTTACTCAATACCGCACATCTGGTAAAAATGGTAACTCTTCTCAAGTTGGATCACACTGAATCATTCTTATATTTGAGCAGTTCATTGGGCTCTGGTGTATTTATTAAGCTCCAGCTTACATAGCTGTGAGGTTATTCTCACTTTGAGTTTAGCAGCAAGACTTTATCAATTATTCTGCTCAAATTACCTGTGAAATAACCTTTTAATTTGTATTAGACTGCTCTCGTTCTCATGTTTTCTGATTCAATGGAGTTAATGTGTTGAAAATGAGGCTGTTGAGAGGATTAAGTCAGAATATCAAAAAAGCATTTAAAAAAAAAAATTTTTTTTAGATCAGGAACCTTTGTTCTTTAATGTGAAATTTGATTGTGTGTGTGTGTCTGTGTGTCTGGCTGCCTGTGTGTGTGTCTGGCTGCCTGTGTGTGTTTGTATCTGGTGTATGTGATCCTCCCCGGGTTAACTCCAGTGCTGGCGGTCTGTCGGTGTTGTGTTGACGTGGCAGTCCAGAAGCCTGTAAAGCGCTTGCAGATGTCGCTTCTCTACTCCTCCTCATCCTCCTCCCTTTTTCCCCTCTTTACAAAATAAACTCTACATGACCGAGAAGTTCACATAGGGATCAGTAAACATGCCTGCCTCGTGCACTGTTTTTTTGTGCCATTTCACTGTGTGTGCGTACGTGTGCATGCGCATTTGTTCTTGCTTGCATGCGTGTGTTCTTGGCTGCATGTGAGTGTGTTCTTTCTTGTGTGTGTGTTTCTTGTGTGTGTGTTCTTTCTTGCATGTGTGTGCTTGTATATGTTTGTGTCTCTACACAGGGGAGAGGAGAGGAAGCCTGGCTAAGTGCCCGTGTGTATGGAATTATAGTTCCCAACTTCCCATGTAGTAATGTGGAATTCACAGAAGAAGTAAGAGCCCATTGTTGATATGATCAATGGTAGATTTCTTAGCAGGTATTCTGACCTCAAAAGTTAGCATGACTGCTGTGTAATGTTTCGACTTGCTGTCGCCAAATTATAACTTTACAATGACCTTTGCACGTGTTAAGAGGTATGTGGAAAGAGTGACACCTGAAATTTTGTAGGCCTGTGTGATGTTTGTCAACTCCTGTTATACCATTTATTACAGAGAAAGGTGAGAAGCATGAGTTATGACCAACAACGTATATAATCCCTGCATAGCTGACACTATGTCTTGGCCAATAAGAGCCTTGAAGCCACTAGGCCGCCATTATCATACACCTCCTTTGGGGCTTTGAGTAACGGAAGTGAATCAGAGATAAAACGATATCCCTATATTAGAATAGCCAACTTGTCAACAATGCCACGATGTGAGGCATATGCAGCCAGCACCAATTCAAGGGATGCAGGAAGACATTTCATATGTAAGCAATGGAAATGACTTGTCTAGAAAATGTACTTTTTGGTACGGACTGCGGACTGCTTCTGGCAGCTTGTGGTACTGTGTAACCAAAGCAACGCATGTAAGCAAATGCCTGTATGCTAGCTAGCTAGCTTACTTAAGCAGTACTTAAGCAATAAGGCACAATAAGGTCAACATTCACAAGGCAGCAGGGTCAGACAGATCCTCAACATGGAGGCCCCTCAGGTGTGCGTGCTCAGTCCTCTCCTGCACGGCCAGGCACGACTCCAACACCATCATTAAGTTTGTTGATGACACAACAGTGGAAGGCCTGATCACCGACAACGATGAGACAGCCTATAGGGAGGAGGTCTGAGACCTGGCCGTGTGGTGCCAGGACAACAACCTCTCCCTGAACGTGATCAAGACAAAGGAGATTATTGTGGACTACAGGAAAAGGAGGACCAAGCACGCCCCCATTCTCATCGACCGGGCTGTAGTGGAGCAGGTTGAGAGCTTCAAGTTCCTTGGCGTCCACATCACCAACAAACTGTCATGGTCCAAGCACAACAAGACAGTCGTGAAGAGGGCACGACAAAACCTATTCCCCCTCAGAAGACTGAAAAGATGTGTCATGGGTCCTCAGATCCTCAGAAGGTTTTACAGCTGCACAATCGAGAGCATCCTGACGGGTTGCATCACTGCCTGGTATGGCAACTGACGGTAGTGCGTGCGGCCCAGTACATCACCGGGGCCAAGCTTCCTGCCATCCAGGACCTCTATACCAGGCGGTGTCAGAGGAAGGCCCTACAAATTGTCAAAGACTCCAGCCGCTCTAGTCATAGACTGTTCTCTCTGCGGGACCGAAGCGTCAAGTCTATGTCCCAGCGGCTCCTAAATAGCTTCTACCCCCCAAGCCATAAGACTCCTAAACAGCTAATGAAATGGCTACCCAGAGTACCTAGATGTTCATTACCTCGACAATTACCTCGCACATTGACTCTGTACCGGTACCCCTGCTATTGTTATTCACTGCTGCTCTTTAATCATTTGTTATTCTTTATCTCTCACTTTTTTTTAGGTATCTTCTTAAAACTGCATTGTTGGTTAAGGGCTTGTAAGTAAGCATTTCACTGTAAGGTCTACTACACCTGTTGTATTCGGCGCATGTGACAAATAATATTTGATTTGTTTTGATTTTATTTGATACAACCCTTAGCTTGGTTTTTTGGCCATATACCACAACCCCCCGAGTTGCCTTATTGCTATTTTAAACTGCTTACTAAAATGTTTAGAAAGATAAAAAATAATGTTTTGTCATACCTGTGCTATTGCAGTCTGATATACTACAGCTGTCAGCCAATCACCTTTCAGGGCTCGAACCACCCAGTTTATTCAACTGGGTTTGAACCCTGAATGCTGATTGACTGGTTACATGTGTTTGTGTATGCCTGTGCGCGTGGGTGTGAACACAAATGTGCACATATTTTTGTGAGTGTGTGTGCCGTGCACAAGACACATAATCCAACCTCCATATTTCCACATGAAACACATAAAATGAAGTAGATCCGTGATAAAATCACACATGCACGCACACACACATACCAGGGTTTCCTGTAGCCGGTAATTGCCAGCTTTTGGCAAATAAATAAATCATTTAAAGCTGATAAATAAAATTGCTGCTGGCCAAGTTGACCGGTGAGAAAAAACAATCCCATTTCAAAATAACGTTTTTCATTCATTGTTGGAAATATCAGTGGATGTAAATACATTTGACGGTCTATAAGTTCATTTACATTATGCATTTTGAAAACATATACTCATTTGTTTGAAACTTGAACATTTTTACTTCATGTTATGAAGCATCTTACTTTTCTTCAAAGTATCCGCTGCAAAACACAACGATAGAAACACGAAGGCAATTATGTTATGAAGACTTCCTCATATGCCATTGAAATCAGCAATTCTCTCCTGTTCTATTGGATTTCATATCAACTTCCTGTCGTTGTCCAGAAGCCAAAGGCACAATCCTAGTCGTGTTAGCAAACCATCCTAGTTGTTGCGTCTTTAGATTCCCCGTACAGAACCGCTCGCATCAGGTCCACTGTTTAGTTTTCCTTCGAATTGCATTTTGGCAATGTTTGAAAATTATGTTTTATAGGCTGCTTCATTACAGAAGTTGCATGTTCTGTTAAGATGAATTACCATAATTCAATTGTCAGTCTGAGCACCATGGGTGGATGCCCTAATGAGTTATGCACATAGGTCCGGTAAATTTCTCAAATGGCCAGTAATTGAAAGTATTTCCGGTCAGACACACATACACACACACACAGCAGTGTGTCTGTATCTATATGTTTTCTGTTAAGGTAATGGAGCAGGTCTCAGAGGGCATGCTTCTCTATTTATCAGAGGAACTAATGAGTGTCAGGTTGATCTAAAGGTCTGTGTATTAAATGATAAGTCATCATCAGCCTCAGCCACACTGCTCACCTCACACTGTACCAGCCTAATCCTCTACCTACAGCCACACACACATTCACATACGCAAACATGCACATTTATGTGCATGCACGCACACACGTACACACAAACGCATGCACGCAGCCAGACATACGCACGCACCCAGGCATGGACGCACAGGGATTACTCTGTCAACTGGGAGGGGAGAATAATCGCTCTTCACAGAAAACGTAAAATTAGAAATGAAGTGCTGGGCTTAGCTGTCTAGATTTCCCCTGAACTACAAGAGGAGAGGGGAGTAGGAGCGGAGCGTTGCATCTGGAGGAGTAACCTAACGCTACCGAGACGGCTGGGTTCACAGCCCTCGTCTCTCCTCAGGGAGCTGTCGCTGTCGCCTCGCTGCGCCTCACCATGACAGCCAAGTGATCGTCCCCTCTCTCTTCTATCTAGGCGATGGCCGTGCTAATTGTAGTTGGGTCTGGGAGCGGACGGCCGGGCGGCGTGTCCGAGGGTCACAGGGCGGGCTGATGACAGGTCCTACATTCCTCACACACTAATGAGTGTGAGGGTGGATGAATAGAGCCAAAATGGAGAGAGAGAGAGACACACAAAGACCGAGAGGTCAGGGGAAATGGTAGAGAGAGACTGGAAGATTCAGAAGAGAAAGCCCTTTGGCCACATGTTAAGCTGTTGGTTTCTCTCTCACACACACACAACACAACATACTTTACCTCCTGGGCCCTGCTCCCAATCTTCCCACCAGAGACTATTTTTGACTCCACCATATGGCCATATGACTGGGAGAGAGAGAGGTTAAACTGTGGCCACTCTCTCTGGCCTAGGTTGTTGTTCTGGGAGCTAGCTATGTGGTAAGTATAGGAGCGAGCGGGTTAGGCTACGCTCCACTCACTTCAGTTCAATAGGCTGTTGGCTGGGGTGAGCCTTTGTTTACGCCTGTTTAGTCTGTAGTATTTATAAAGGTATGGAGCAGTCTAAGGCAGATGTATTACACTGCAGCCATGGAGATGATTGCTGTAGTAATTGGTTGGGGTTCTGCTTTTGCTTAAACCATGGTTTAAACCATTGGTCTAAAATGGCTAGCTGCTAGCTTTTTTTTTCTCCATAGGCCAACCTGGCACAATAAGCTACAATGTTGAAGACGGTCAGCTGAGCAGATAATTATATCCAGAAACAAATTCCGTCTCAGCCAAATAAAATTGTGCACGTAGTTGGAGGTGATCCAACACTTTTTCACTAAAGAATCCTTACCAGAAGTCCACTGGCACACTCTGATACACAAAGGACAAATGGGGTCATAATTTTCCCTTTAACATGTGGACCTCAGTGTTGTATTGTGTTGAGAATGAAAGTGCAGTCATCGCCTTAAAAATGAAGATTATTATCCTTTGTTAAATTCATTCTTAATGAGCTAGGCTTACGACTTTCTTAAGCCATCTTCGAAAACACCCTGCCTACCTTGTCACACGTGTAACAAAGTGTAAATGGACTGGCCTGGCTAAGTTCACCAAGTGTCCAGTAGAGGGCGCAGTTACTCCAGGAATCCACTGAGGTGCAGCCTTTTATGAATGCAATGCAGTAGAAGACACTTCATCTGATGGTGCTTTCCTGTCAATTTTGTAAGACATTCAGCTCAGCAATAGAGGTATTGTCATGGACTGTTAGGCTATCATGTCCAAAAATGGTGTTGATCTAGGCCAGCCTACTATAGGTTGAACGTTGCACACATTCACACCAGATAGTGTCCTCCTTGCTATAACCTATTGCAAATGGGACTTTAGTGTAGCCTATTTGGGATTTGAACTCACAGCCACCATATGCCCACGCCTTGGAGTAGATCACTTTAGGGGATCACACAACCACTCCGGGCTAGCAGTAGTGGGTAAATTACTGCTAATTTGTTAACGCCACGAAAGTCATCGCCTTTGACTTTTACAATGTCTGAGTACAAAGTTATATAATTCTCCTGCTTTTTTCAGTGAAAGTACATGGATATATGTTAAATACATGAGCAAAAGCCCTTATGAATTTTGTATGACGTCAGTAGCCTAGCCAAGGAAGCATCATGCAAAAATATATTGGCACACTCCACTTAGACCATGGATATCAAATTAAACCAAGCAGTTGGATGGTTTAACAATCTGCCTCTGGTGGCCAAACTGTTGAACAAATGCGATTGGATGGTGACTCGACAGTTTAAGGTCTCTGATAGGTTGATTCGTTATTTCAGCTGGCCGTCCTCGGCATCGTGAATACTTTGGACAGGTTGGCCTATGAGAAAAGCGAAGCATCTAGCCTTTCTACACCAACGGTCTAAGCGAACGTTCACGAGTATGGCTTGTTGGGTTTCTAAAGCCTTCAGAGGTTGTTTTTCCTCTCGCTCTGCTAGGATACACCACACTGAGCGGAGGGGCTTTCTGCTGTCACCTTGGTGTGTGTTTGTGTGAACCCACACTGTGTGTTTGTGTGAACCCACACTGTGTGTTTGCGTGTGTGTGGCACATACTGTGTGCATTTGTTTACGTGTGTATTTGGAGTGACAGCAGCTCATAATACTATTACCACGATTAAGGACCATAAATCGCATTGAAACCTTACTCGTGTCTGCCAAGGCCTCCGTGACCCCACGCACTCTACGTCATTCAGTGACACAACCCAATAATCTGCCTTAATTATGGATCCAGTGAGACCTGCTCCCAGGTCAGTCGTTTATCCTTCTCTGAGGTTCACAAGTACAGCCTGACGTTCAGACAGTATCATACAACCCAAATGGCAAAAGCCCTATAGGCCCTGGTCAAAAGTAGTGGACTATATAGGCAATAAGGTGTCATTTGGGTTGTATTAAGGCCACCTGTCCTAAACTTATTACCTTGTCCTCTTCCTCCTGTGTCCTCCTTTGCCACTCCGACATTGATCGTCTTAATATTTACAGTGGGGCAAAAAAGTATTTAGTCAGCCACCAATTGTGCAAGTTCTCCCACTTAAAAAGATGAGAGGCCTGTAATTTTCATCATAGGTACACTTCAACTATGACAGACAAAATGAGAGAAAAAATCCAGAAAATCACATTATAGGATTTTTAATGAATTTATTTGCAAATGATGGTGAAAAATAAGTATTTGGTGAATAACAAAAGTTTATCTCAACACTTTGTCATTGCCAACAAAGGGTATATAACAGAGGTCACACATTTTCTGTAAGTCTTCACAAGGTTTTCACACACTGTTGCTGGTATTTTGGCAGATCTCCTCTAGAGCAGTGATGTTTTGGGGCTGTTGCTGGGCAACACGGACTTTCAACTCCCTCCAAAGATTTTCTATGGGGTTGAGATCTGGAGACTGGCTAGGCCACTCCAGGACCTTGAAATGCTTCTTACGAAGCCACTCCTTCATTGCCCGGGCGGTGTGTTTGGGATAATTGCCATGCTGAAAGACCCAGCCACGTTTCATCTTCAATGCCCTTGCTGATGGAAGGAGGTTTTCACTCAAAATCTCACGATACATGGCCCCATTCATTCTTTCCTTTACACGGATCAGTCATCCTGAACCCTTTGCAGAAAAACAGCCCCAAAGAACTGTGTGTTTTGCGTGGCGAGTGTGCGTCTGTGATCGCATGTAAACAACAGCGTATTCCTAATCTGGCCCCCGAGCAGGAACACAGAACACTCCATTCAATCAGCTGCAGCACTAACTCACTACAGATCCTTCGTCAGGATGGACAGAGGGGTGAAGATGGAGGGAGGGATGACACCATATGTGCATGGCGGATGTTATGAGCATACCTTCGTAGTAACGCATGAAGACACATTATCAAAACACCATGTCCTGACTTCATTCTGGGGTTATTGGGGCTGGAGCTGGGGATGGGGTAGTGTGTGGGTCATTGGGGACTCTGACAGTAGAATAACAACACTAGAAGTGAGGATACTGAGATGTTCCTCTGTGTTAGTCTGCAGTGGATGGATAGGAGGATGTTTTTCAGTTTAAACAATCAGTCATAGGCTGGAATTCACTGAAACCATACAGAAGCAGGTGACATGTTCTCCTCAGAACACGATAACAGTTTTGACAGGAAGTAAAGAGCTTTTGGAGGGGGATGAGGTGGCTTTGAGTAAGGATGTGTGAGTTTGAGGGTGTTGGATAGTGTGTGTGTGTGTGTGTGTGTGTGTGTGTCTCTATGTTAGAGGGTCTGTGTTGTATAATGTTTGTGCGCGTGTCTGAGAGTGAGGGGGTGTCTGTCTGAGGGTATTGACCAGTAATGGGCTGAGGCTGGAAACAGGGTTACTGACAGCTGCTTCTGTGCTCACTTATTTAACCAATAAGGCACAAGAGGCATGGCTGTATAATGAATACAGTCACAGGTAAATGGCGTTGTTCGGACCGACATGATAGCAAAGGGCCAGTGAAACATTCGGACAGGCAGACAGCGAGGCTTATATTAACCCCCGCTGTACCAAACGAAATGGCTGGGAGCAAGGGGAAATAATATGCGATAAATGCAAGAGATTCAGACAGCAAAATGAACATGAAGTTCTTATGGATTCTTAGGAAAATTCTAATTTTCAGATGGAACTGTTAGCAGGCATAAGTGTGTCTGGTGGCCAATAAGGCGTGGCTTGGAACGCTGCTCGTCCAATCAGCATCCAGGATCCAAACAACCATTTTTATAAGTAAGCAGTAAGGCCCGAGGAGATTTGGTATATGGCTCCTGAGGTGCTTTATTGATATTATAAACTGGTTACCAACGTAATTAGAGCAGTAAATATGACTTTTGTCATACCCATGGTATATGGTCTGATATACCACGGCTGTCAGCCAATCAGCATTCAGGACTCGAACCACCCAGTTTATAATTCATTTTTTAACTCCAATAAATCAAGGCAAGTCTGTGTAAGGGCAGACGGATGTACAGACTCCTCCTTGTTTGTATCTGAATGTGTGTTTGTGTGGAAAGGGAAACTTGTTGAGGTGCATATGTGCACTCATGCGTGTTCTGTGTGCGTCACACAGACGCTGACACACCTGGTTGGGGTCAAATGAAACTCACAACACCATCACATCCCTCTGTTGTTTTCCCCAAGTCTCTTCACAACGAGCGTGAGCTGAAAGCAAAGAGCTTTCATCCTTTTCTCGTTGATTGACATAGGTTATTTAATGCTAGTTGACAATCCTGGGCATTGCTGCCAGTTTTGTGACTGAGAAGACATGTGTGGTTCTCAACAACTCTATTTCGTTGATGCATTCTTTAACCAACTATTTTATTAGGGGATGCTAAACAAAAAGGCTGGGCCCTTTAACCCTGAATGGAAGAAACAACGTGAATAAGATTATGGAATCTGCATAGCTGCCTACAATAACATTCCCTATTATCTTTGTTTGTCTTTCTTTATTAGGCTCTTTGTCACGGAAGGCCTTATCAATGTTGCCTTGTCGGTATTGTATGGGTATTATGTTATTATTGTCACCTACCCCTTGTCACCTCATGTTATTATCGTCACCTACCCCTTGACTTTTTCCACATTTTGTTTGGTTACAGCCTTATTCTAAAATGGATGCAATAATACAAATGTATCCTCATCAATCTACACACAGTACCACATAATGGCAAAGCAAAAACAGGTTTGGAATTTAAAAAATACCCTTTGCTATGAGACTTGAAATTGAGCTCAGGTGCATCCTGTTTCCATTGATCAACCACCTATGGTAAATTCAACCAAGCCATGAGGTCAAAGTAATTGTCCTTAGAGCGCCGAGACAGGATTGTGTCAATGCACAGATCTGGGGAACGGTACCAAAAAATGTCTTCAGCATTGAAGGTCCCTGAGAACACAGTGGCCTCCATCATTCTTAAATGAAAGAAGTTTGTAACCATCAAGACTCTTCCTAGAGCTGGCTGCCCAGCCAAACAGAGCAATCGGGGAAGAAGAACCCAGGGAAGTGACCAAGAAACTGGAGATGGAGATGGGAGAATCTTCCAGAAGGATAACCATCTCTGCAGCTCTCCAACAATCAGGCCTTTATGGTAGAGTGGCCAGACAGAAGCCCTTCCTCAGTAATAGGCACATACCAGCCCGTTTGGAGTTTGCCAAAAGGCACCTAAAGGATTCTCAGACCATGCGAAACAAGATTCTCTGGTATGATGAATCCAAGATTGGACTCTATGGCCTGAATGCCAAGCGTCATGTCTTGAGGAAACCTGGCACCAGCCCCACGGTGAAGCATGGTGGTGGCAGCATCATGCTGTGAGGATGTTTTTCATCGGCAGGGACTGGGAGACTAGTCAGGATTGAGGGAAAGATGAACGGAGCAAAGTACAGAGAGATCCTTGATGAAAACCTGCTCTGAGCGCTCTGAACCTCAGACTGGGGGCGAAGATTCACCTTCCAACAAGACAAAGACCCTGAGCACACAGCCAAGACAATGCAGGAGTAGCTTGGGGACAAGTCTCTAAATGTCCTCGTGGCCCAGCCAGAGCCCGGACTTGAACCCGATCAAACATTTCTGGAGAGACCTGAAAATAGCTGTGCAGTGAAACTCCCCAAATACAGGTGTGCCAAGCTTGTAGCGTCATACCTAAGAAGACTCGAGGCTGTAATCGCTGTCAAAGGTGCTTCAGCACAGTGCTGAGTAAAGGGTTGATAGTATGTTATTGTGATATTTCCGTTTTATATATTTTTTTGTTTTTATTCTCTGACGAAGGCCGTGAGGCCGATACGTTAAGCTTATTAAAGATCGGTGATACTATCAAGAGCAGTGTGAGGTTTCCCTTTCCCTTCATCTTGTTCAATTGTTACCATGCACCTGCAATTTTTTTGTAACATTTGCAGCAAATTCAAAAACCTGTTTTTGTTTTGTCATTATGGGGTTTTGTGTGTAGCCATTTTAGAATAAGTTTGTAACGTAACACAATGGGGGATAAGTCAAAGGGTCTGAATACTTTCAGAAGGCACTGTTGGTGACGATAAGGGCATAGTAACATTATGACCCATACAATACCGACAAGGCAACATTGATAAGGCCTTGCGTGACAAAGAGCCGAAACAATCACCATAAATAAAGACAACCCCAAAAAACCAAAGATAATATGCAAAGTTGTTACAGGCAGCCATGCAGATTCCATCATCTTATTCACATTGTTTCTTCCATTCAGAGTTACAGTTCTCAGCTTTTTCGTTTAGCATCCCCTGACAAAATAGTTGGTTAAAGAATGCATCAACATTGCATTGAGAAACGAGCGAGAAGGAGATAGCTGAGGAAGAAAGATAATGATGCAGCTGGCGTGTGAGCCCACAAGGATGCTGGGAAAGCGCTTTCGTGTCCTGAGGTGGAGATCACCTATATTCTATTGTCATGGCGACCGAGGTCATGCGTTCTGGTAACAGAAGCGCACACTGTTTTGATTAGGGTGATTCTGTTTTCTTCACTCTCATGTGCTTTGTCTGTCTGTCCCAGGGTTTCCATTAGCAGGTAATTGCTGGCTTTTCACCCACCCCCAAAAAATGAAAAGCAGATAAATAAATTTGTTGCCTGCCAATTTGACCGGGAGAAAACAATGGTAGGCAGGCTATCAACGCGTCACCCTCCACTTTACAATGTGATCTGGAGGCAGTATGCATTTGGAAAACATACTTTAATTGTTTGAAACCTGAATGTTTTACTTCATATTAATGAGGGATGTCTTATCTTGCATGAAAATTCGGCAATAGAAGGGTGGAGGCAATTATTTCCAAGTTTGTGGAAGCATACAATTTGTTCTACCATTTCTACTGATTTGGGTGTCAGTTATGATTTTCACAAGTGCATTTTTGTGGAACGGTTTTGTTTCAATCAATAATAACGTTTTTGTTTCTCAAAGTCATTGTCACGTGGTTAATCATAAAAATCTTAATTAAAATGATAAAAATATAAAAGCTAAAATTCTAGTTATGCTAGAGCACCAGCCTCTGCCATATGGACACTGTAATCATTGGTGGTTAAATATCCTAAATAAGCTCATGGAATTCAGAGATGGCCAATGCAGCCGTTGGCCTATAACTTCCACTGTCAACTATAGTAAAAAATACATAAATCCAACAAACAAAAACTGCAGAAAATATAACCTACTGATAAATTCTGGTTCTTTCAATCACATCTCTCTACTCAGCCTGTCTTGACTTGAGCTATAGCTAGTGCAGTGCAACATTGTATCAAATCAATCAACTGGATCATATGGAAGCGGTCTCTAGCGAACTTGCAATATTGTATCAACTAGTCTATTCCAAGCCATCAGAGTTTCCAGCACCAGAGCTCTGGACAGACAGCTGTTTTTACGCAAGGGAAAGGTATTTTATGATGTTTCCACTGGATATATGGGATCATCAGATGATGATATTTTGCCCTTTCACACTGAGGCTTTATCAAGGGGGTGATTGTTGGAAAGATCTTTCAAACAGGCCTACCGTGAGGAATTATTAGGCTATCGTTTGCAAAGAAAAACAGACTTAGTTGACTTAGTGTGTGAAGTGCACAAAAAAATGACTGAGAAGCTCAGCTTGTTAGTGGTGGATGTGATGACCAAGACACTCAGACATCAAGCATCTCCAAATGGGCTTTCCTACATTTGCGCAGCGGGCCAAGTAGGCTACTTCTATGCGTGCTCAGGCTCTTGCACTCCCTCATCATTAACAAGACAGAGAAACCAGACCCCTGCTTATTGCTCCCATGAAGCACTCCAAACAAAATAAAATGTTTGAATTGTCGGTACATTTACTACTGGTGACATATGTAATGGGGAATTGATCAAAGGGCAAGCAATTAATATGAAGCAATGAATGTGCAAGAATTGGCAGGAGACAGCTGAGTGGATTCTGGAGAGCCACATTCTGGATAGTCTGTCTTCGCCACACGCCCCTCCCCTTCTTGTCTCAACATTTTAAATTAGACTTTAGGACACGTTATCTTCACATATTTGAGATGCTTTTCACTGACAGCCGCAACTCAATAATCAGCTAGGCCTTTTGCCTTTTGAAAGACTTCCTCCTATGGCATTTCTCTCCTGTTCTATTGGTTTTCGTATCGACTTCCTTTCGTTGTCCGGAAGCCAAATGCACAATCCTAGTCATGTTAGCAACCCATCCAAGTAGTTGCATCTTTAGATGCACCCTCTTTCTCAGTTTCTAAACAGAGTTTAGTTTCATCTCTGTCATATAGGCTACCGCTCGAATCAGGTGCACTGTTTAGAATAGTGTTTTCCCTTTTTCACACAAATTGCATTTTGGCAAATGTTTGAAAATGACGTATTATTGGCTAATTACAGGAGTTGCGCGTTTTGTTAAGCTGAATTACCATAATCAAAGTGTGATTTATTTTATTTTGAGCACGGTGGGTGGACGCCGTAATGGCTTACACACCCATTGCATATACACTACCGTTCAACATTTTGGAGTCACTTAGAAATGTAATTGAAAATCCATTTTTTTGTCCATTAAAATAACATGAAATTGATCAGAAATACAGTGTAGACATTATTAATGTTGTAAATTACTATTGTAGCAGGAAACTGCAGATTTTCTTTATGGAATATCTACATAGGCGTACAGCGGCCCATTATCAGCAACCATCACTCCTGTGTTCTAATGGCACGTTGTGTTAGCTAATCCAAGTTTATCATTTTAAAAGGCACATTGATCATTTGAAAACACTTTTGCAATTATGTAAGCACAGCTGAACACTGTTGTTCTTATTAAAGGAGCAATAAAACAGGCCTTCTTTAGACTAGTTGAGTATCTGGAGCATCAGCATTTGTAGGTTCGATAGCCTCCGGGATGCTGGCCTTCTAGGCAGAGTTACAAAGAAAAAGCCAGATCTCAGACTTGCCAAATAAAATAAAAGTTTAAGATGGGCAAAAGAACACAGACACTGGACTGTAATGTCCGGGGTGTAGTGGAGGAAGGAGTCAGACGCAGGAGACAGAGAGTTCAGAGTAGGCACGTCTTTAATACACCGACCAGGTGAAAAAGCAGACGCCACTCAGCACAAATACTCCAAACCACAGGGGAACTAAACTGTATCCAAAAAAACAGCTCACGTACACAAAACAGTGCACGACAAGTACACATAGAACAATCCCGCACAAAGAGCAGGCGGGCCGGCTGGATAATAAAGCCCAACTAATATCCAAATTAAAAACAGGTGTAACCAATAAACAGACAAGGAGGGGGAGGAAAAAAATCAGTGGCAGCTAGTAGGCCGGTGACGACTACTGCCCCGAGCGCCACCCGAACCTTCGGTAGGAGTCGTGACATAGACAGAGGAACTCTGCCTAGAAGGCCAGCATCCCGGAGTCACCTCTTCACTGTTGACATTGAGACTGGTATTTTGCGGGCACTAGTTAATGAAGCTGCCAGTCTGTTTCTCAAACTAGACACTCTAATGTACTTGTCCTCTTGCTCAGTTGTGCACCGAGGCCTCCCACTCCTCTTTCAATTCTGGTTAGAGACAATTTGCGTTGTTCTTTGAAGGGAGTAGTACACAGCGTTGTA
Source organism: Oncorhynchus mykiss (assembly GCF_057628025.1). Classification (NCBI taxonomy): domain Eukaryota; kingdom Metazoa; phylum Chordata; class Actinopteri; order Salmoniformes; family Salmonidae; genus Oncorhynchus; species Oncorhynchus mykiss. The sequence continues at coordinate 6,174,755 of NC_143035.1, read as the reverse complement.
CGAGATTTTCAGTTTCTTGGCAATTTCTCACATGGAATAGCCTTAATTTCTCTGAACAAGAATAGACTGACGAGTTTCAGAACGAGTTTCAGAAGAAACTATTTGTTTCTTTGTTTCTGGCTGTTTTGAGCCTGTAATCAAACCCACAAATGGTTTTATGATGATCAATTAGCCTTTTAAAATGATAAACTTGGATTAGCTAACACAACGTGCCATTGGAACACAGGAGTGATGGTTGCTGATAATGGGCCTCTGTACGCCTGTGCAGATACAATAGTCATTTACAACAATAACAATGTCTACACTGTACTTCTGATCAATTTGATGGTTTTGTTAATGGACAATTTTTTTTGCTTTTCTTTCAAAAACACGAGCATTTTTAAGTGACCTCAAACTGTAGTGTATGTGTCCCTCAAACTGTAGTGTATGTGTCCGATACATTTCTCAAATAGCGAGTAAATTCAAATCTTTCTGGTCACGTTGTTTGGCCATTTTCTTATGGAAACCCTGGTCTGTCTGCTCTCTGCCCGTCTATTTGCCAGTGTATATGTTTGTCTGTGTCTTTGTCTGTCTGTCTATCCACCTGTCTGATCAAGTCTTTGTAGTGTGGTAAGTTTGGCGTCAGTTGTGTGACAAATGTGAACCCTGCACACACAAACACACAGAGTATCAGTTGGACTACACTGCCGCTGTTTTGAAACCTCTTTTTACACGTGTACGAGAATGACCACCCGTAACAGAGGTCAACCGTAGGAACCAAAGCAAACTATGGAATTCATACAGCATTCTTTCTCACTTCCTAATGTACGTTGTTATGAACAGTGTACTCTATGATGTTCCAACTGGTGAAAGAGGACAGTAAATGTTGGTTGCGTAACCACCCAGCACTCTTTGAACTGCCTCCCACTGTTACACAACTGAGAAAGGGTTACACCTGCGTGGCTCTCGCTAACCAGACCGGCTGACTCCTGGGCAGCTTTGGTTGTTAGAACCCATTCTAATGGTCTGACCCGAGTGTGTCACCCCTTCCAGTCTTAGGCTCGGTGGCCACCGTGCCCCCAGCAGAAATGTCAGCGAGCATTGCAATCACTCACTCCTCTCATATTATGACCTCCAAAAAGTTGAAAGGGAGACATGGAGCGAGAGCCCGGAACTGAGAGGGTGATGGACGGCTTAAAGCAGCCCTAATAGTGTTTCTGCACTACAATCAGCTGTCTGACTGATGTTTGTGGCCTCTGTGTCCATCACGCAGCGAGTGTACTGTTCTGATGTGGGTTTCCCTGAGAGAGGGAGGGATGGAGATAGGGAGAGGGAAAGGGGGAAATAGAGGAGAGTTACATTTACTGGTTGACAGTTCACCTCGGCTGTGTCAAGTTCTTCTGTCAGACAGACATGCCTGTCTCATTTCCCCAGCTCTGATAATGATCATTGTAAACATATCATATCTCCTTAATGCTGCAATACGGAATGACTTAACTACTCCTCTGAATACACATAACACCATCTCCACACCTGTGCCATTAACTCTCTACATACTGGCTTTATGTGCTAAATAACCATCTATACAGTATAGTATGGATTTAAAACACAAAAACAAAGCTATACTCTCCTACTGTCTTCCATTTACACAAAAGGCTCTAAGTCTGCATGTGTCTCTCCATCCCCACCGACTCTTGATCTATACCCCGACCACGAACTTTTGATATATATTTCAGGCCTGTTAGACTCTGTGTCCAGAATAGAGAGAGCGTTTAGAAACTTGGTACTCATGTCTCGTAAATCCACAGCAACTTTGTTAATAAATGATTGCGTGACGCTGTGCTGTGCAGGGTTGAGCCGCGGACGTGAAGGTTTGGGAGGAGACCTTTTACACCTGGGAGGAGATCTGCTTTACACCTGCAATATCAATTCAGTGTGAATGGAAGAGGGTAGCTGGTGGACACATGGGTACCTCTATGTAACAGTAACATGGTTCTGTTTAATGGAGTTTAAATGGGTTTTGAAACACATCGCTGCTGGATGAGGTGACTTAACCCATCATGTGGTGACTTAACCCTTCATTAGATGACTTAACACTTCATAAGGTGACTTAACCCCTTCAATTGATTTGAGCAACTGGAGAAGTACAGTGGGAAGAAAAAGTATGTCAACCCTTTAGAATTACCCGGATTTCTGCATAAATTGGTCATACATTTTTTATCTGATCTTCATCTAACTCACAACAATAGACAAACAGTCTGTTTAAACTAATAACACACAAACAATTATAATTTTTCATGTCTTTATTGAACACACTGCGTAAACATTCACAGTGCAGGTTGGAAAAAGTATGTGAACCATTGGATTTAATAACAGGTTTTTATTTATTTATTTTTATTTATTTTTTATTTCATCTTTATTTAACCAGGTAGGCAAGTTGAGAACAAGTTCTCATTTATAATTGCGACCTGGCCAAGATAAAACAAAGCAAAGCAGTTCGACACATATAACAACACAGAGTTACACATGGAGTAAAACAAACATACAGTCAATAATACAGTAAAAAAATAAGTCTATATACAATGTGAGCAAATGAGGTGAGATAAGGGAGGTAAAGGCAAAGAAAAGGCCATGGTGGCGAAGTAAATACAATATAGCAAGTAAAACACTGGAATGGTAGATTTGCAGTGGAAGAATGTGCAAAGTAGTGATAGATATAATGGGGTGCTAAAGAGCAAAATAAATCAATAAATACAGTAGGGGGAGAGGTAGTTGTTTGGGCTAAATTATAGATGGGCTATGTACAGGTGCAGTAATCTGTGAGCTGCTCTTGACAGCTGTTGCTTAAAGCTAGTGAAGGAGATGTGTTTCCAATTTCAGAGATATTTGTAGTTCGTTCCAGTCATTGGCAGCAGAGAACTGGAAGAAGAGGCGGCCAAAGGAATAATTGGTTTTGGGGTGACCAGAGAGATATACCTGCTGGAGCGCGTGCTACAGGTGGGTGCTGCTATGGTGACCAGCGAGCTGAGATAAAGGGGGACTTTACCTAGCAGGGTCTTGTAGATTACCTGGAACCAGTGGATTTGGCAATGAGTATGAAGCGAGGGCCAGCCAACGTGAGCGTACGGGTCGCAGTGGTGGGTAGTATATGGGGCTTTGGTAACAAAACGGATGGCACTGTGATAGACTGCATCCAATTTATTGAGTAGGGTATTGGAGGCTATTTTGTAAATGGCATCGCTGAAGTCGAGGATCAGTAGGATGGTCAGTTTTACAAGGGTATGTTTGGCAGCATGAGTGAAGGATGCTTTGTTGCGAAATAGGACGCCAATTCTAGATTTAACTTTGGATTGGAGATGTTTGATGTGAGTCTGGAAGGAGAGTTTACAGTCTAACCAGACACCTAGGTATTTGTAGTTGTCCACATATTCTAAGTCAGAACCGTCTAGAGTAGTGATGTTGGATGGGCGGGCAGGTGCAGGCAGCGATCGGTTGAAGAGCATGCATTTAGTTTTACGTGTATTTAAGAGCAATTGGAGGCCACGGAAGGAGAGTTGTATGGCATTGAAGCACGTCTGGAGGGTTGTTAACACAGTGTCCAAAGAAGGGCCAGAAGGATACAGAATGGTGTCGTCTGCGTAGAGGTGGATCAGAGACTCACCAGCAGCAAGAGCGACATCATTGATGTATACAGAGAAGAGAGTCGGTCCAAGATTTGAACCCTGTGGCACCCCCATAGACTCTTCCAGAGGCCCGGACAACAGGCCCTCCGATTTGACACACTGAACTCTATCAGAGAAGTAGTTGGTGAACCAGGCGAGGCAATCATTTGAGAAACTAAGGCTATCGAGTCTGGCGATGAGGATGTGGTGATTGACAGAGTCGAAAGCCTTGGCCAGGTCAATGACTACAGCTGCACAGTATTGTTTCTTATCGATGGCGGGTAAGATATTGTTTCGGACCTTGAGCGTGGCTGAGGTGCACCCATGACCAGCTCTGAAACCAGATTGCATAGCGGAGAAGGTCGAGTGGGATTCGAAATGGTCGGTAATCTGTTTGTTGACTTGGCTTTCGAAGAAGCCAGAAAAAGCAGGGTAGGATAGATATAGGTCTGTAGCAGGTGGGGTCAAGAGTGTCCCCCCCTTTGAAGAGGGGGATGACCGCAGCTGCTTTCCAATCTTTGGGAATCTCAGACAACACGAAAGAGAGGTTGAACAGGCTAGTAATATGGGTTGCAACAATTTGGGCAGACAATTTTAGAAATAAAGGGTCCAGATTGTCTAGCCCAGCTGTAGGGATCCAGATTTTGCAGCTCTTTCAGAACATCAGTTGACTGGATTTGGGAGAAGGAGAAATGGGGAAGGCTTGGGCGAGTTGCTGTGGGGGGTGCAGTGCTGTTGACCGGGGTAGGGGTAGCCAGGTGGAAAGCATGGCCAGCCGTAGAAAAATCCTTATTGAAATTCTCAATTATAGTGGATTTATCGGTGGTGACAGTGTTTCCTATCCTCAGTGCAGTGAGCAGCTATGAGGAGGTGTTCTTATTCTCCATGGACTTTACAGTGTCCCAAAACCTTTTTGAGTTTGTGTTGCAGGAAGCAAATTTCTGCTTGAAAAAGCTAGCCATGGCTTTTTTAACTGCCTGTGTACAGTGGGGCAAAAAAATATTTAGTCAGCCACCAATTGTGCAAGTTCTCCCACTTAAAAAGATGAGAGGCCTGTAATTTTCATCATAGGTACACTTCAACTATGACAGACAAAATGAGAAAGAAAATCCAGAAAATCACATTGTAGGATTTTTAATGAATTGATTTGCAAATTATGGTGGAAAATAAGTATTTGGTCGCCTACAAACAAGCAAGATTTTTGGCTCTCACAGACCTGTAACTTCTTCTTTAAGAGGCTCTTCTGTCCTCCACTCGTTACCTGTATTAATGGCACCTGTTTGAACTTGTTATCAGTATAAAAGACACCTGTCCACAACCTCAAACAGTCACACTCCAAACTCCACTATGGCCAAGACCAAAGAGCTGTCAAAGGACACCAGAAACAAAATTGCAGACCTGCACCAAACTGGGAAGACTGAATCTGCAATAGTTAAGCAGCTTGGTTTGAAGAAATCAACTGTGGGAGCAAATATTAGGAAATGGAAGACATACAAGACCGCAAGATCTCACCCCGTGGGGTCAAAATGATCACAAGAACGGTGAGCAAAAATCCCAGAACCACACGGGGGGACCTAGTGAATGACCTGCAAAGAGCTGGGACCAAAGTAACAAAGCCTACCATTAGTTACACTCTCCCGCAAAATTATAAACTTAATAATACATTTTTCCATCGATGATAGCAAGCTGTCCAGGCACTGAGGCAGCAAGCAGCCCCCAACCATGATGCTCCCTCCACCACACTTTACAGTTGGGATGAGGTTTTGATGTTGGTTGTGCTGTGCCTTTTTTTCTCCACACATAGTGTTCCTTCCAAACAACACAACTTTAGTTTCATCTGTCCACAGAATATTTTTCGAGTAGCGCTGTGGAATATTCAGGTGCTCTTTTGTGAACTTCAGACATGCAGCAATGTTTTTTTTTGGACAGAAGTGGCTTCTTCAGTGGTGTCCTCCCATGAACACCATTCTTGTTAGTGTTTTACGTTTTTGTAGACTCGTCAATAGAGATGTTAGCATCTTCCAGAGATTTCTGTAAGTCTTTAGCTGACACTCTAGGATTCTTCTTAACCTCATTGAGCATTCTGCGCTGTGCTCTTGCAGATATCTTTGCAGGACGGCCACTCCTAGGGAGGGTAGCAACAGTGCTGCAATTTCTCCATTTATAGACAATTTGTCTTACGGCGAACTGACTTTTAGAGATACGTTTGATACCCTTTACAGATTCATGCAAGGCAACACTTCTTAATCTTAGCTCTTCTGAGATCTCTTTTGTTCGAGGCATGGCTCACATCAGGCAACTCAAATTTTGTGAGTGTTTTTAATGGGGCAGGGCAGCTCTAAACAAATCTCCAACCTTGTCTCATTGATTCGACTCCAGGTTAGTTAACTCCTGACTCCAATTAGCTTTTGGAGAAGTCATTAGCCTAGGGGGTTCACATACTTTTTCCAACCTACACTGTGAATGTTTAAATGATGTGCTCAATATAGACAAGAAAAATACAACAATTTGCGTGTTATTAGTTTAAGCACACTGTGTTTGCAAGTTGTTTTTACTTAGATGAAGTTCAGATCAAATTGTATGTCAGATTTCTGCAGAAATCCAGGTAATTCCAAAGGGTTCATGTACTTTTTCTTGCCACTGTACTTTATTATTACAATAATCATCATGATTTTGCCCCACTGGACAGAGTCAAGCTCAATGTAACAGTCTCAACTACAGGAGACCTTCATAAGCCCTTTATAATGCTTTTGTAACGGATGTGAAACGGCTAGCTTAGTTAGCGTGGGCGCTAAATAGCGTTTCAATCAGTGACGTCACTTGCTCTGAGACCTTGAAGTAGTAGTTCCCCTTGCTCTGCAAGGGCCACGGCTTTTGTGGAGCGATGGGTAACGATGCTTCGAGGGTGACTGTTGATGTGTGCAGAAGGTCCCTAGTTCGCGCCCGGGTATGGGCGAGGGGACGGTCTAAAATTATACTGTTACACTTTATTAATAGCAAAAATACCTGTTTCAGATTTTCATGTTTTTATGTTAGTTCTGTTTATCTATTCTCATCCTCCGACCAATGTTTTGGACTTTTGGGAAAACTTGTTGTCGTTGTTGTGACATGTTTCTCTGGAAACTCTATTCGGATTCCTTAGAATTTCCATTGTGTGATTGGTTTCCTCAGACATTTAAAAAGTAGAACATCATTATCGGTGTTTAAGTAAAAACATAATCTCCCCCACATTCTCTGTGAAAGTCTCTTTCCACACACTAATGCACACACACACACCATGCAAACTGCCCGTAAAGATTTCTATTTTACAATATAGTTAATATTTGAATAAAAGTCCTTCATTTTGCATCAGTAACTCCTACAGAGATTTACTAGAGCACCCTGGTAGAATGACATCACCTCATTTTGCTCACTTGGAGCCATGTTCCATGGCTCTTTGGAATAATTACAAAGCTATCAAAGTCATTTTTTCCATGTTAGGGTACACTTCCATAACATAAGGAAGTTATCATTCCTTAGAGAGAGGCTGGTATTTCCTGTCTAAATCTCCATCCAATTCCACTCTCCGAAGAGTGATGGAGTGCTGTAGCTAGCTCAGCTCTGTGTTTTCTAAAAATTTGGTAGCACTCTCCTGAGAGTATAGCTTAGTTAAGTATCTGGCCAGGCTGACAGTGTTGTCAAATTAAATTTGAATATAGAACAGAACATCTGCACGGGATATTTCATTATAAAAAGCTGCCATGTTAATCTGTGCTGACGTGGTAAGAGGTTTGAATAGGAGTTATTCTAGCCTCTGCTGGCTGAACAGAGCATGTTTGTTATCCGTGAGAGAACAATCCGGATTCTTAACTTAATGTTGCCTAAAATGTACCTAGGTTCGTCGTGCTGTAACGACGTTGTCAATAACAAAAGCCGGAAGTTTTCTCATACCTTGCTAACCGTTTATTTGTGTGAATACATTGAACCTGCAGAGATAAATCTATGATAAAGTAAAATTGGGGAGAATGTGGCATTAAAATGTAGGATCTTTAAGGTGCTAGCACTGTCTGACCTGCAGCACACACACACACACACACACACACACGATCAATTAGTGAACAAATATACAAATTGGGCTGCCTGTATGAACACACACACACACACACACACACACACACACACACACACACACACACACACACACACACACACACACACACACACACACACACACACACACACACACACACACACACACACACACACACATGGCTTTTCTGCTTCCCGCCAGTTCCTATGGAAACATGCATACAGAAAGTGAACGGACAGAAAGTTCAAGGACAGGTATGTTTGTAAATGAGAGATCCTTGGATCAGCTATGCATCTTACGAAACATGGCTTTTCTGCTTCCCACCCGTTCCCAATTCACAGTACTAGATCAAGGTTGGCGGTTTAAAGGGGCAGTCCACAGTCACAGTAAAAAGCCAAGGGATGGGGCTGGAGAAATGTAACCACTCAAATTCATAGACAGAGCTATGGATGAAAGGACTGACCATCCATGATATCAACATTATAGTTTATTTTACTATTCTTGTTTTCAATGACGGCCTAGGAACAGTGGGTTAACTGCCTGTTCAGGAGCAGAACAACAGATTTGTACCTTGTCAGCTCAGGGATATGAACTTGCAACCTTTCAGTTACTAGTCCAACGCTCTAACCACTAGGCTACCATGACGCCCAACATAGTTAACAATGTTTTGAGGATATAAAGTGTTTGTTTACATTTACTTTGTTTTCAGACATTGGAGTAAAACAAGCTTATACACTGAGTGCACAAAACATTAAGAACACCTCCCTAATATTGAGTTGCACCCCCTTTTACCCTCAGAACAGCCTAAATCCATTGGTTCATGGACTCTACAAGGTGTCGAAAGCATTTCAGAGGGATGCTGGCCCATGTTGACGTCAATGCTTCCCACAGTTGTGTTAAGTTAGCTGGATGTCCTTTGGATGGTGGGCATGACAAACCCCTGCAGCATTGCAGTTCTTGACACATTCAAACCGGTGCGCCTGGCATCTACTACCATACTCTATTCAAAGACACTTAAATATTTTGTCTCGCCCATTCACCCTTTGAATGGCACATATACACAATCCTTGTCTCAAGGCTTAAAAATCCTTCTTTAACCTGTGTACGACCTTTCATCTACACTGATTGAAGTGGATTTAACAAGTGACATCAATAAGGGATCATAACTTTCACCTTGATTCACCTGGTCAGTCTATGTCATGGAAAGAGTAATGTTTTTTACGCTCAGCGTATATTTAGATTTTGATGGGGTACGACAGTTGAACTAAGCTCATGAGGCATTTATACATTCTATTCTTCAAGAATCAATGGTTACAAGCCTTTTTGGGTAAACTCCCTCTTTACCTCTGTAGTCTGGTCTCCTTCACCAACAGCAGTTACCAGACCCGGTCTGCTAGGTGGTTGCTACTTAAAGTCCCCAGGACATTCACAGCATTAGGCAAGACTGCCTTCTCTTCTGGTGCACCAGATGCATGGAATAGTCTACAATCCATGCTTCATCTAGATATGTTAGTGCAACTGAATCAATTTAAAATATTGACGGGAGACTCTGTTACAGAGGAGTGTAAAAGTTTTTTTTTAAAGCTGGATCATGTTGTTGTATTGTATTGTTGTATGTTTTAATTATGTAATGTATTGATTGTTGCTGCCTTTTTGGCCAGGTCTCCCTTGAAAAAGAGACTCTGGGTCTCAATGGGCTTTTCCTGGTTAAATAAAGGTAAAAAAAACAAACAATACCTATCGTTAATTTATAAATCCAAAAATGGATGTAACAACTGCAGATTACCCCTTTAATCTTAGGCTTATATAACGCACATGTACTCATATCGATCATATTTGCGTGTCTGTGTGTCTGGGACATGTGCCGTCCATGTCTGCTGGTATATGTGCTGCGTGTTTTGGCCACGTGTTTGGCTGCAGAAACAGACAGAGACACAAACACACAGACATAATCCAATCAGGTCGTTTAACAGGCCAGACTGATGAAGACAGACTTTCACTCCAACCGTAAGTATGAACAACAACTTAAGAATCACTCAAACAACTCACAACAGTTAGTGTATATTGGACGGTGTTGTGGCGAGTCCTAAAGCTAGAGTGAAGGAATCTACAGGATAGAGTTGTTGACAACACTTTCAAATGGCTCCACAATACGGAACGGTAGTGATGAGAGGACCTCTTTCATGTCACAAAACACCTGACACAGGTTTGGGAGTAACCGGCATGATCAACAGTTGAGGAAGATTTATCTAGAACATAAATCTTGACTCTGAAGGTCGCCACCTCAAGAACACCGGCATGTAAAGACACGTAATTGCGTACACTCTGTACCTTTTCCCTATACTGGTGCACCACCAGCAACTAAAGCACACCACACAGGTAAGATGTATGTACAGTATGTGCCATAATGTCAGTGTGCTGTGCATAGACCCAAACACCCCATCCACCAATTAAAAGTCAACCACAAGCTTAACATGGCTGCAGCTGAGATTTATCTCTTCATACACAATATGTCTGGTACTCATGTCGGGTAGGAGTCTCCTCCATGTCCCTTAGCACAGTCAGAAAGGCTTATTTAAAAAGAAAACATACACTCCACACCTTAAGTGAAGCCACACGGAGCAAATTACCAAGTCCCCCTTGGCAGCATCCCCCCAGCCCACCCCCCCCCCAAAAAAAACAACAACAACAAAAAAACAATATCAACAGAAAGGAAAACAACTAAATGTAATTTTTAACTCATTATCTGTCATGGGGAGATTTGTTAGGTTTTCTCCTCATCAACGTTAGTTGGAATTGATCGTTCACAGACTAGGTGTTGTGTTGGTTTAGTGATAGAGTGATTAGTCGAATATTGGTGTGCTCTCTACTTCTCAGACACACTTAATCAGTCTGAGATACTTAAAAAGAGACACGTCTACATGGCAAACCACTGACCTGTTTGTCTTCTCTCTCTTCTCCCCCACCTCTTTTCAGTCGTTATTTTTTCACTCTGTCTACTCACAGCTTCTCAGTGGTCATAACAAGCAGGTGATTAAGCCCCTGTGTGTCTCTGTCTACTGTGTGTGTGCGTGAGTGAGTGTGTATGTCTGTCTGTGTCGTGTCTAATGCCCCCCCTACTGTGTGCAAACATGGGATTCATTATCAAAATGCCAGTGTTCTAGGCTGGCCTGTGAACTACAGTACCATGTTCTCACTCTCTCTTTCTCTCTCCCTCTCTTTCTTTTTCTCTGTCTGTCTCTCTCACTCCCTGATATATATATAGAGTGGAGTCTGGATATTTTTTTTTACTTAACCTTTATTTAATTAGGCAAGTCAGTAAAGAACAAATTATTATTTACAATGACAGCCTACCCCTGACAACACTGGGCCAATTGTGCACCACCCTATGGGGCTCCCAATCACAGCCAGATGTGATACAGCCTGGATTCGACCCAGGGACTGTAGTGATACCTCTTGCACTGAGATGCAGTGCCTTAGAGTGCTGCGCCACTCAGGAGCCAACTATTGGATCACTTGATAAAGATGGTCAAAAAATATATTAAATAAATAAAATGTTGATTTTGTGGTCAATTAACCATTTCCTTGTGGATTTTGATGTGGCCTTGGGGTTATTGTCTTGCTGGAAGAGTCAACCAAGTTTTTGGGCTCAAATGTCCTTGTACTTGGTAAAGTACATGATGCCTTTGACCTTAAGAAGGGCCCCAGGACCAGTGGAAGCAAAATAGCCCCATAACATCAAAGATCCACCACCATATTCTACAGAGGGATGAGGTATGCTTTGTTCATTTCGAAAGCCAAACCCATCATTGATGTGCGTGGCCAAAGAGCTCTATTTTCCTGTCACCTGACCATAGCACCGCCTGGAGTTTGCTGAACGGCATTGCCACTTGGATTGGAACCGTTGCTATGGCCATGTTCTCCAATCTCATAAAACATTTTTAGAAAAAGGCTCAGTGTTGTTGTCCTCGTAAGGGGAGGATGCTAGAGTATTGAAACAGGGGATCCACTCATTTTGACACCGATCACTTTTAGATGTTTTTTTGTTATTGCTTGTTAATAAACTAAATCGAAAACGAAAAAAATAAATAATTAGCTCACAGTATAGCTTAGTATTTATATTATTTATTTTACAGTCTATTTTTTGCTCGGCATTATCAAGGGATCCAATAATTCCAAACCCTACTGTATATGGACTCATGCTCACACAGACACATTCTGGAAGCTTTACTGTTTATAACTGCTTATGTCTGCTTTTGTCAACAGACAGAGGAAGCTTGGCGTTCGCTCTTCATTGCACTCTGGCTCCCCCTCTATTTACTTCTCTCTAGCTCTTTCTCTCTGTTACTCTCTCTCTTCATCCCTCTCTCCATCTAGACCCCCCCCCCCCCCCCCTCTCTCTCTCTCTCCAGCCATGAAGTGTGTTTGTGTCGTTGCTTGGCGTGGACACCCACACATATGGAAGTGCTCAGGAGCTGATATGGACCATATGTTATCCAGGCTCAGGCTTTGTGTCCGTGGCACTCACACACACACAGACAGACAGACAGCACTAGCTACCACACCATGTCATTAGTGGGAGAGAGACAGCCAGAAGCCACGAAGAGAAAGAGGGAACAAAGGGATGAGGAGAGATATAATTAGGTTAAGAAAGAAAGGAGGAAGGAATGTGGATGAGAGAGAAAGAGAAGGGTGGTGTGTTGCTGTGCAGGACACTGTGTCCTCGTGAGTTCTCAGTGCTCTGGCCCCTGCTTGGGTTTCTCTGTGGTGATGCAAGCCGTATACTTGGCAGAGCGACGAGCAGACATTCTCACGCTTGAACGTGTGTTTAGGGTTTGTTTTGTTCAGGCTCTATGCGGACTATAAGTTATTAAAATATGCTTTTGGTCAATTAAGTTCAGGCCGACCCTCTGGGTGTAACAAGTGCGCAAATTCCATTTACATTATCAACTGTAAAAAGAGTCAGAATACATGTTGAAATGGCAATGTTCTTATGTACAGTGCCTTGCGAAAGTATTCGGCCCCCTTGAACTTTGCGACCTTTTGCCACATTTCAGGCTTCAAACATAAAGATATAAAACTGTATTTTTTTGTGAAGAATCAACAACAAGTGGGACACAATCATGAAGTGGAACGACATTTATTGGATATTTCAAACTTTTTTAACAAATCAAAAACTGAAAAATTGGGCGTGCAAAATTATTCAGCCCCTTTACTTTCAGTGCAGCAAACTCTCTCCAGAAGTTCAGTGAGGATCTCTGAATGATCCAATGTTGACCTAAATGACTAATGATGATAAATACAATCCACCTGTGTGTAATCAAGTCTCCGTATAAATGCACCTGCACTGTGATAGTCTCAGAGGTCCGTTAAAAGCGCAGAGAGCATCATGAAGAACAAGGAACACACCAGGCAGGTCCGAGATACTGTTGTGAAGAAGTTTAAAGCTGGATTTGGATACAAAAATATTTCCCAAGCTTTAAACATCCCAAGGAGCACTGTGCAAGCGATAATATTGAAATGGAAGGAGTATCAGACCACTGCAAATCTACCAAGACCTGGCCGTCCCTCTAAACTTTCAGCTCATACAAGGAGAAGACTGATCAGAGATGCAGCCAAGAGGCCCATGATCACTCTGGATGAACTGCCGAGATCTACAGCTGAGGTGGGAGACTCTGTCCATAGGACAACAATCAGTCGTATATTGCACAAATCTGGCCTTTATGGAAGAGTGGCAAGAAGAAAGCCATTTCTTAAAGATATCCATAAAAAGTGTCGTTTAAAGTTTGCCACAAGCCACCTGGGAGACACACCAAACATGTGGAAGAAGGTGCTCTGGTCAGATGAAACCAAAATTGAACTTTTTGGCAACAATGCAAAACGTTATGTTTGGCGTAAAAGCAACACAGCTCATCACCCTGAACACACCATGCCCACTGTCAAACATGGTGGTGGCAGCATCATGGTTTGGGCCTGCTTTTCTTCAGCAGGGACAGGGAAGATGGTTAAAATTGATGGGAAGATGGATGGAGCCAAATACAGGACCATTCTGGAAGAAAACCTGATGGAGTCTGCAAAAGACATGAGACTGGGACGGAGATTTGTCTTCCAACAAGACAATGATCCAAAACATAAAGCAAAATCTACAATGGAATGGTTAAAAAATAAACATATCCAGGTGTTAGAATGGCCAAGTCAAAGTCCATACCTGAATCCAATTGAGAATCTGTGGAAAGAACTGAAAACTGCTGTTCACAAATGCTCTCCATCCAACCTCACTGAGCTCGAGCTGTTTTGCAAGGAGGAATGGGAAAAAATGTCAGTCTCTCGATGTGCAAAACTGATAGAGACATACCCCAAGCGACTTACAGCTGTAATCGCAGCAAAAGGTGGCGCTACAAAGTATTAACTTAAGGGGGCTGAATAATTTTGCACGCCCAATTTTTCAGTTTTTGATTTGTTAAAAAAGTTTGAAATATCCAATAAATGTCGTTCCACTTCATGATTGTGTCCCACTTGTTGTTGATTCTTCACAAAAAAATACAGTTTTATATCTTTATGTTTGAAGCCTGAAATGTGGCAAAAGGTCGCAAAGTTCAAGGGGGCCGAATACTTTCGCAAGGCACTGTACGTATCAAAGCTGAACAGGAATGCTCTATTACAAAGCAACACGAACCAGAGTTGAATTGAAATGGAATTGTCTTACTCTGGTAATACAATCTACTCAGAAGTTCCCGAGTTCTGAGAACCAACCCAGATTTCCCCCTGACTCTATTTTGGTTATTATTGTCATAGCCTGTCATAGACTGTCATAGTCTTGCCATCAGATTGACCCTGGTTGCCACATTCAGTCATTTCAGTCACCCGTGTGAAAGACATCACCAGAACCAAACTATGCTTTCAGCAATGAGAAACGTTGGTGCCTGTAAAATCGTTTTAGCACTGTCTGTTTGATTATTATAGACTGAAAAGCCACAGACACAGCTGGCAGAACCATAACGGTGGACACAGATGCTGAACCACTATGACTGCCACTGCCACTGATAAATCCAGACCCCAAATAGTTTCTTTTCTGGACACTGTGGACAGCGGCTAAGACTAGGTTGTGGTTCGAATCACTGGTTTTGTGTGTCCGGCAGGTCACAAGGGAATTTTAAGTGGCTTTATGTGGGTCACAGTCCACATAAGTGTGGGTACTAGTGACCAAGAGGGCCACTCCCAACATGCTGTCTCTAGTGGACAATAACCTGACATCTTATGGTCTCTGCAATCTTGGATTACTTCAAAAGTGAATGCTTGGTGGTTCAAACTCCCAAAGTTTACTTTGGTGCATAATACATACATCAGTCTCATGTGTTTTGTTTGTTGGCCACCCTTTCCTCATCTTATGCAGCTGTAACTAGATATTAATGTGCTTGTCATCTGGATAACACCGCACCCCTAACTCAATTATTAGAGGTCATTTGTATTGAGTTAAATTTACCGAGCCTCAGCCTGACTGAACAGAGAGCAATCTTCACACACACACACACACACACACACACACACACACACACACACACACACACACACACACACACACACACACACACACACACACACACACACACACACACACACACACACACACACACACACACACACACACACACCATAATAGAAGTTCTGGGTAATATAATAGCAGAACGCATAATGCATGCACAGGAAAGCCCTGAGTTGATCTCGTTTGCCATGTAATGAGGTTCGTGACTCTAGCCCGTGTTCATCAGTCAATAGAGATGATGGGAGAGGAGAAATGGGTTATATAATTAGAGAGGGACACTTTTCACTGATGCACATTGACACAGGACAGGGAGAAAGGGAGGGAGGAAAGAGGTGGATGTGGGAAAAAGAGAGCTGAAAGACCGAGGAGGACAATAAATAGAGAGGGAGAAGGGAGGGAAAGGAGAGTTAAAACAGAGGAACATATATAAGAGAAATAGAATGAAGATTGAGAGCGACAGAGAAGGACAGAGAAACGCTGTGTGAGAGACAAAGCGAGACAGAGATAGAAAGAGAGGCAGAGCGAGAGAGACAGACAGAGGGGTGAGTGAGAGAGCTTGTTTGCTCAGGCATTGATCCACGACCCCTGGGTCCACGCCTTCCATTTACCAATCTGTGTCTTCCCCTCGCTCCCTGACTCTCTCCCTCTCTCTCCTCCCCTCTTCCCCCTCTCCACTGACTTGTTCGGCGGGAACAAACAGCATCGCTCGGGAACACCGGACCCCTGGTTGCTGAGCAACAGCACACTGAATTGATGGAGTGGAGGCAACTTCAGAGGGCTCGGTGAAGAGGCTATCAAGGCCGTTATTAGACCTGAGCCCCATAACCCCAGACACCCCACACACAAAGGCACGCACAAACATCCGCGCACACACGCATGCACACACACACAGACACACGTGCACGTACGCATGCATGGGCAGGAACACACGTGTACACAAACACACACTCACAGGTTAACAAAGGACCACACTGATAACCATGAGTCTTTCTGTGCCAAAACAATACAATTATACCCCAACATGTAGAAAGTTACCTGGTAAATAGCTATATGTAAAGTATTTTTCTACACTGAACATCTGTATTCTATCTACAGTATTGTTTGTATCCTTAGAGTTTGTACCCATATTTCACATTTCAGAACTCTCAGTTCGGATTTCCGTCTCCCTGTTTCATTTCATCACCCTCTCTCCTCTTTTACGAGTTAAGGAGGGATGGCTTCATCTCTCCTCCTCCCTGGTTAAAGAGAGGGATAGCTGTGATAATAACAGACAGGATTATTAAAGGGGGAAGTGGACTCACTGATCCGCTCTCTATTTCTGGCCTACTGTACACCACACTATCTAGAGATGTGCTGCCTGTAGATCTTCTCTTGTGGTTACTGTACCACGCTGTGGCATGAGTGTGTGTGTAAGTGTCTGACTGCAAGCGTGAACGCACTCATGTGTGTTGCTTGCGTGTGTGTGTGTGTGTGTGTGTGTGTGTGTGAGGTTGAAACGTATGTTCCTTTCCTGCCCGGTGGTCTTGCATGAGTGAGTTTTTCAGTGTGTCTTTGTGTGTGTGTTTGTCTTTGAATGTGTGTGTGGGGACACACACGTGCAGACAGGAACACAAAAAGCATGCACACACCCCATGGAGACTACCCCTTAAAAGTGGTTGCGGTCTGTATGGCTCGTTGGCAAACGAGAAGAAAGGAGAAAGAGAAAACCATCATTTAGCAATTGGTCACTCATGGGAGTGCTCAACAATCCTATTTTTGAGTTTAGTTGTAAAACGTGAAAATAGGACTTGGATGGGTCGTCTTTTATATGCTGGCAAGTTGTGGAAAGTAAGCTGAAGGGTGTTTTAGAATATACCTGTATGATTCGGATCAGGGATGGTTTGATTCTTGATCTGTGCTACAACGAATTTGACAAATCCTGGCCAAAGTAAACCCTGTCATTTGCCCGAGAGGTGGGTCTAGGATCCAGAACCAAAGTACTACCAGGTATGGTGACGAGGTAATGCAAGTCACGTGGCACTACTTCAATCTTACGGGAGTATGTAGGACAGTGACCAGCTACAGGGATCTTAGGTCAAGGACAGGGATGTGAGATGAAGGATGTGTGGCATGGATGGTATGGTGGTGAGGATGGGGGATCACGGTTATCCACAACAGAGCAGACATCTGCCTCCCATCTGCTCTATATAGACACACCCTGCATGGGACTGGGATAGTACAGGTCCACCTACAAGTATCTCCCCCAACCAGGGGTGAAGGTAAGGTGGTGCAGTCTTTTACGGCATCCCGGCAAAACAAATAGTGGGGGTATGCCCTTCCGGTAAAACATGAGTCTATCACAATAATGAAAACAAAACATCAAGAAAACTGTTTGCTATTATACCATTAATTACCATTACCGTATGTCAGAGGCATGAAAAATGAGCGGATGGACTTGAAAACGGCTGGCAGGCCTATTAGTCTACATTCCAAAATGCGATGTTGTTCGACGAGAACACTGAAACACTGAGACACACGCGCGGACAGCAGTTGATTCTGGGCTAATGACAATCGCCAAATGCCATGACACTTTTTTGGGGTGTTCTGAGTAACAGATGTCTCTTTGCACTCACCACTGTTTGGAGGCTGGAAATATGTTGGCGATTGGATAAACGTGCACGTGTAGCCTAGTAAAAGGAAGTAGGTGTTACGTTGAAAGGATTGTTTGACAAATCAGACGAAAACATCATGACTGGTTGTGTTACTGCCGCAATAAAATGTAATAGATTTTAAAAGTTAAATGACACATCTTTATGACTAGTCCCACAGAGACCCTAATGAATGAATAGGGATTCTATATGTAATTACTGTATATGATTAGGCCCATGATTTTTTTTTTTTTTGGGGGGGGGGGGGGGGGGGGTGCATGAGCATGCACACATAGGAGGTCTCATACCAGGAAGAAATTCAATCTAAATTCACCCCTGCCTCAGCCATCACAGAGAGGGAGGGAGAGGAGGGAAGGAGAATAGTTGGCCCACACTGTGATCACGAATGCTGATCTCATCAGCAGAGCTTCAAATAATAAAAGCCGACTTTGAGCACCGTGACAACCCTGTCCAGACGAGGGATCAGTGTGTGGGCCTGTGTCTGTGTCTCTGTGCCTTTGTGACCCAAAGGTCCCTCATATGGACCCAGTCACTCAGCCCAGGCAGCTTATGTAAGGCCCTCGTGTTTAATCTTTATGAGGTAGGTAATACCTTTTCCAATATGAATGTGTTCCAGTCAATGACGTCTGCCTCCCAGGTATTTCACTACAGCCTAATACTCTAATACCTGGGATCCTCTTAGCAGGCCAGAGGTCGATTAACCATGATTAAAATGTTCACAGTAAAGGTTACGTACGTGTGAGTTGGGGGGGGTGCATGTGTGTGTGTGCGAATCTGTGGGCATGTGTGCGTACATTCTGCTGTACAGAGGTCACATCTGTGTCAAATACCTGCTAAAACACAGATGTGACATCTATACAGACCTATATACAGGCATCTATACAGACATACACACAGACCCCTATACAGACCTACAGTTGAAGTCGGAAGTTTACATGCACTTCGGTTGGAGTCATTAAAACACATTTTTCAACCACTCCACAAATTTCTTGTTAACAAACTATAGTTTTGGCAAGTCGGTTAGGACATCTACTTTGTGCATGACACAAGTAATTTTTCCAACAATTGATTACAGACAAATTATATAGCTTATAATTCACTGTATCACAATTCCAGCGGGTCAGAAGTTTACATACACTAAATTGACTGTGCCTTTAAACAGCTTGGAAAATTCCAGAAAATGATGTCATGGCTTTAGAAGCTTTTGATAGGTTAATTTACATAATTTGAGTCAATTGGAGGTGTACCTGTGGATGTATTTCAAGGCCTACCTTCAAACTCAGTGTCTATTTGCTTGACATCATGGGAAAATCAAACGAAATCAGCCAAGACCTCAGAAAATAAATTGTAGACCTCCACAAGTCTGGTTCATCCTTGGGAGCAATTTCCAAACGCCTGAAGGTACCATGTTCATCTGTACAAACAATAGTATACAAGTATAAACACCATGGGACCGCGCAGCCGTCATACCGCTCAGGAAGGAGACGTGTTCTGTCTCCTAGAGATGAATGTACTTTGGTGTGAAAAGTGCAAATCAATCACAGAACAACAGCAAAGGACCTTGTGAAGATGCAGTAAAACGAGTCCTTTATCAACATAACCTGAAAAGCCGCTAAGCAAAGAAGAAGCCACTGCTCTAAAACCGCCATAAAAAAGCCAGACTATGGGTTTGCAACTGCACATGGGGACAAAGATCATACTTTTTGGAGAAATGTCCCCTGGTCTGATGAAACAAAAATATAACTGTTTGGCCATAATGACCATCCATGTATTGGAAAAAAAAGGGGGAGGCTTGCAAGCCAAAGAACACCATCCCCACCGTGAAGCACAGGTGTGGCAGCATCATGTTGTGGGGGTGCTTTGAGGCAGGAGGGACTGGTGCACTTCACAAAATAGATGGCAAGGAAAATTATGTGGATATATTGAAGCAACATCTCAAGACATCAGTCAGGAAGTTAAAGCTTGGTCACAAATGTGTCTTCCAAATGCACAACGACCCCAAGCATACTTCCAAAGTTGTGGCAAAATGGCATAAGGCCAACAAAGTCAAGGTATTGGAGTGCACATTACAAAGCCCTTACCTCAATCCTATAGAAAAGTTGTAGGCAGACCTGAAAAAGCGTGCACGAGCAAGGAGGCCTACAAACCTGACTCAGTTACACCTGCTCTGTCAGGAGGAATGGGCCAAAATTCACCCAACTTATTGTGGGAAGATTGTGGAAGGCTGCCTGAAACATTTGACCCAAGTTAAACAATTTAAAGGCAATGCTACCAAATACTAATTGAGTGTATGTAAACTTCTGATCCTGGGAATGTGATGAAAGAAATAACAGATGAAATAAATAATTCTCTCTACTATTATTCTGACATTTCACATTCTTAAAATAAAGTGGTGATCCTAACTGACCTAAGACAGGGGATTTTCACTATGATTAAATGTCAGGAATTTTGAAAAACTGAGTTTAAATGTATTTGGCTAAGGTGTATGTAAACTTCCAACGTCAACTGTATATACAGGCTAAAAGCAGCACACTGTAACAGATGATGGTCCAGCCAGATAACAACTTCTATGACAACAGTCCTGCTGCCTGGGCATGGATTTTGTATTCTTTATGCCAGTGGAATTTATCTTCCCTCTTGCTATAATTACAGTTTTATTATCACATTACCAAGAGTTTTTTTCAGCATGCAAATCCAACCACTTCTGATGTAATTGTCCAAGTAGAAGTACTGTAGTACAGATCTGGGCCCATATCATGCATGTCAGAGTAGGAGTTTTGATCTAGGATTAGTTCACCCCTGTACATGTGATATTACTCATTATGATCTAATAGGGCAGAACTGATCCTAGTTCAGCAATCCTACTCCAAGATGTTTTGTGGATATGGGCCCAGATCAGGTTAGGAGTGAGAATGACAGTGTCTTGAGAGGAACTGATGCTGTGGTCACATTAGCCAATAGGGGGTGACAGATTCCTTTGGCACCACTTCTTGTCAACCTGTTAGACGTGTAGAATGGAGCACTATGTCTATTCAAAACTCAGCTCTCCTTGATACCTCCACAACACAACAACTGATAATCCTAGTTATGCTGAAAAACAGCATTCATATATTTTCAATACTTACTCTAACAAACCTGTTTTGTGAAATGGTCTTTCACTCTCAAACTGTTGGTCCAAATCCCCACTTATTTATTATATAGCCAGCAATCTCCTGGATTGTCTGTCTGTTCAATCCTCCGTCCCTCCTCCCCTCTCCCTCGCTGCTCCCTCCCTTAACTCATCATTTCTCCCTCCACCTCAGCTCAGGGACTGAGACTGGGTCAGAAGCGGTGCAGCCAAGCCTAGGAAGGCATGGACAGTCCCTGGACAAATGAAAAGAGAGGATTATTAGGTTGAGAGAGAGAAAGAGAGTGATTGTTTCTTTCTTGCCCTGTATGCTGCATGGCAGATTTCATAACTGAAACAGAGATTTATCTCAAGAGTATCCAGTGGGGTACAGTACCTTTAGATTGGTTCTGACATTGTGGTTATGGGTGTGTTGGTCATTTAGGACTTGAAAAAGGGTTCAGGTAGGTTTGGATGGAGGTGCTATGAGAAGGCGAAAAAAGAGATTTCACACAACACAACAAAACCATTTCACACAACATGAAGGTGAGATCCTCTGTCTCTATCCTGCCTCTCTCGTTCTCTTATCCCTCTCTCTCATGATCTCCCTCTCTATCACCCTCTCTCTCCCTCGCCCTATGAGTTTTTTTGTACACAAAGTAAAGTGCTGTTGAAAGGTACCAGGATGCCCTGTTGTATTATGGGTAGTGGAGTTCTGTCCGTGTCTAAACAATGAAATTAATCCATTATGGTGTACGATTCTCAGAGCAGTAAGATGTTGAAGGTACACTCTAAATATAAAAAGATGCAACAGAGCTAAATCAGTATGTACAGTCAGCCTGGTATCAGTTTACTTAGGTGTCATTGACCGTGATGCATCTCTTTTTGCAAAGGGTTTTCACAAAGTGATGCATAGAAATGATACCATGTTGGTGCAGTACACTGTACTGGATCAAATAAACATTAGCTTACAAATCGTGGTCTTGGGACTATAAGGTTCTATCTGACATTTTGGTAAAAATGTGTTATCCACAGAGTTGCTTTTTAAGTGGTTTACATGTGAGATATGTCCTATAAAAAAATGTAAAAGTCTAAAAAGTATATATGCGCAAACACCTTTTAACTTGGTGGTTTAAGATTCTATCTGCAATCCAATCACACAGTGCTGGGTTACTTAGATTTTTTTTCACCCGTTTTTCAGAAGAATGGCCATAAAGTAAGCTCTTTGTTGTAAAAACAAATAAATACAGATGCCTTAGAGCATGTGTAAGGCCCTTAGGATAGACATTGCTGGTTTCTTCTTGTTTATATCGATGTAGGATCTAAGTATGACCATTTCGTTGCTGGAGCAAAATAATCCTGCAGCAGCGATTCAAAATCGGACATATTTTGAATCGCCACCTGGTGGCAGCTGGTAGCGGTGTTTTTAGGCAATACAATGAGGTACCGTACCTAGGGGGCAATGGTTTGGGGAAAGCTCAAGTATTCTCACGGCTTGCTAGAGCATTGTGAATTGCCATAGTGCAGTGGTCTGAGCAGCACGCTATGGCTTCGTGTATCACAAGTTTGTGCCCAGTGCTGGGCAAATGATTTGACACTGTGCGAGACCGGGTGCGAGACATTTGTAGCTACATTGAGGCCATCGTAGCAACATGAGCAACTAGTGCTAGCAATTCAGTGAACAACTATCCCAAAATGGAAATATCAGACATGAACAACAAGTTAACAAGTTACAGATCCAATCTCCTCAGTACCTGATAATGAATAAAGTTGACACCAACCAGAATAATTATCCTACGGGTGCTTTTCGCGTGTGCTTGGTCTGCTGCTCCATCGTTGTGGACATGACAGGTAAGCTTGCATGCATGATATCATACAGGCTATGATTTTTTGAGAGTTTAAGTATGTTTAATAGACAACAAAGTGGTGTGAAGCTAATATTGCATTGGAGCTGCTAATGAGCTTTTCTAATGAGTAGGCTTGCAATGTTATTAATTCATACAACTATCACACCTGTGCATATTATTACATGACACCAATGTTCAAGATAACACGGTTTTATATTTGTTAACTAATATTTAACAAGTCTATTTTCTCAGGTTAAAAGCGGCTTTACCTGAATCAAAGGGAGGACCACTCCACAAACTTCAACCAGGCGATTGGGTGTCATCAAGGACCTCCACAGAAGGACCTGACACCAACAGCTCTGGACTGGTCCATTCCAGGTGCTCCTGACGACCCAGACAGCAGTGAAAGTTGCAGAGAGGTCTACATGGGTTCACGCCAGCCACTGCAGGAAGGTACCCCACCACCCAGATGAAGATGCACCAGCCGATGTCCCATCATAGGCAACCTGGATTCTCAAGCAGCATACCACCCTGAATACCACTGCTGGCTTGCTTCTGAAGCTAAGCAGGTTTGGTCCTGGTCAGTTCCTGGATGGGAGACCAGATGCTGCTGGAAGTGGTGTTGGAGGGCCAGTAGGAGGCACTCTTTCCTCTGGTCTAAAAAAATATCCCAATACCCCAGTGCAGTGATTGGGAACACTGCCTCTGTGTAGGGTGCTGTCTTTCAGATGGGACGTTAAACGGGTGTCCTGACTCTCTGAGGTCATTCAAGTTCCCATGGCACTTATCGTAGGGGTGTTAAGACACCCCTACTCACTTAAGAGTAGGGGTGTTAACCCCAGTGTCCTGGCTAAATTCCCAATCTGGCCCTCAAACCAACATTTTTTTCACCTAATAATCCCCAGTTTACAATTGGCTCATTCATCCCCCTCCTCTCCCCTAACTATTCCCCAGGTCATTGCTGAAAATGAGAATGTGTTCTCAGTCAACTTACCTGGTAAAATAACAGATAAATAAATTAAAACCCCAGATGCCATGGGGGGACCAGGACCAGACTCTATGCATCATGTTAAGATGGCACTGTGATCCAATTGTGATATTTATATATATTTTTTTGCGTTGTTTGTAACTTATTCTTTTACTTATTTTGTACACAATGTTGCTGCTACCGTCTCATATGACTGAAAATAACTCCTGGACATCAGAACAGCGATTACTCACCACGAACTGGAAGAAGCTTTTTCCTTTAACCCTTTCACACGTACCATCACACGGGTGTGATCGTTCTACAGTGGTCCCTGAAACGTACGATCACACCCGTGTGATTAGAACGCTTATTTAGAACGCTTATTTAGAACTGCCAGTTTCGAATGACGCAACAATCAGCATTTGAGCTAGACACACTTTTTTTTAGAAACTATTTACACAAACACAGTCCTTACAAAGTTATATCCAGAATGTGAGCAGTCTGTTTTTGGCTGCAATGTTCAGATTTTCACAGAAGTATCTATTGCATAACACAATCATCCTAACTGGGAAAATGTAGGCTACATTTGTCCTAGCGCTAACTGAGGAAAGATTGACGCAACACAAGCGGTCATATATTCTAACTCTCGGCTGACATAAACTACAATATGAATTAGCTAATATCAATGACTATGTATAATTAATCACATCACGGGTGAGCTCACCATTGATCGAAATAATTGAGTAAAACACTTTCTAGAAATCAAAGTTATCTGACAATGATTAGTTTCAGCGCGCAGCCAAGCTTTTTTTTCTTCCAGAAACCAAAGATAATAAGAGAAGACAAGATGAGTTTGGTCTGTTTATAGTAATCATGTTGTAGGAGTGTGTCGTCTACCATCGTTCACATCCCACCATTCATTTCCGGAAGTCCTCAAAAAATGAATGAACCCTTACTCACCTCACTTTGTTATAACATCTTTGGTCAAACAGACGATTGCGTGAAACTGTCAACGGTGGGTGTAGCTGGTGCATGGAAGTCAGGCGCAGGAGAGCAGAGATGAGTGATCACAAAGCACTTTACTGAGGCAACTTGTAAGACCAGAACGCAACAGCGTCACATAAACAAATGCCCCAAAAAACAGGTAAGGCAGCACAAAGTACCAGAAACAAAGTACAAAGTACCGGCTGCCACCAAACATGGGTACACATAAAACCCGGTGCTAACCAGCCGGAAGCGTGCCAACCTCGACAATAAACAATACCCCACACAGACATGGAGGGAACAGAGGGCTATTTTCACATAGTAATTATGAGGAAACGTAAACCAGGTGTGCAGGAAAACAAGACAAAACAAATGGAAAATGAAAGGTGGAGCGGCGATGGCTAGAAGACCGGTGACATCGACCACCGAACGCCTCCCGAACAAGGAGAGGGACCGACTTCGGAGGAAGTCGTGACAGAAACCCAGAATGAATTGTATGTCAACAAACATGGCTACACAGCTGGAATTAGCTTAGCTCATCATAACCAGTACAACCTTCAAAAAAGTATTTTACACACATAATATGTGCCCATTGCAATCTATGCAAGAATCGGAATGCATGATTTGTCACCTGTAATTTAAAACGTGAATAAAACAGATATCAGACAGATCTGATAGTGATTTATTGATACAAGTGGCGTGTGCCGGTAGTCAACCATGTAACCTCTCACTCCCACTGAGCCATTCAGTGTTGCTGTTTATGTATGTAGCTAGTGAGCTAAGCTGTAGGATAAGCAATATCTTTCAAAATGAGACAACTCACAAAATTCTGGAGATGTAAAAAACATTCTGACAATGAGCCTGAGTATGGAAGTCAGGAATCAGATTCTGACAGTGACAGTGAGGAGCTGCCCCCCAACTTTGTAGCCATTGAGAACCCTTAATCTGAGGATCCTTTGTCCACTGAAAAAGTCCCAGGTCCCTTTGAAGACACTGGTGGTGACGGAGGCAGAACAACAGTGGATGAAGTACATGAGTTCTGTGGTAGCTGGAAGACCGCCAGCCATTTCACCCCTACTGGCCCTGCTGTTTGCTTTGACGAGTCCCAGTCTGGAGTGCAACGCCCCTTGCCATTTCCAACTGAGGCAGAGTGCTTCAAGTTGTTTCTGACAGAGGAGCTGGTGGGAATCATAGTAGAGGAGACCAATCGCTATGCCTTGGAGCTACAGGAGAAGAGAGAGCCAGGAGTGAGGTGGAAACTCGCTAACTGGGTGACAACCACAATTAGTGAAATGTAAACCTTCCTGGTGACAGTCCTTCCCATGGGAATAGTAAAGAAGAACTCACTAAGAGAATACTGGACCACAGATCCTATGTTTGCAACTCCCTTCTTTGCCACCCTCTTTTCCCAAGACCGCTTCCTAGTTCTGCTGCGATGCCTGCATTTCATCAACAATGCTACTGCCATCCTAAGTGACCCGTTATACAAAATAAGAAATGTTCTTATCAGCCTGACATCAGCATTTGGTCGGGTCTTTGTGCCATACAAGGACCTATGCATTGATGAGTCCCTGATGTTATGGAAAGGTAGGCTGGCGTTCCGTCAATACATTCCCTCCGAAAGGCACAGGTTTGTGGAGTCAAGTTCTTTGTCATGTGCGACGTGAAGACAGGATTTGTCCAGGACATTTTTAGTTTACACAGGGTCCACCACTGACATCCAACATCATGAGGGGCTTGGGGTGTCCGGGTCCTTGGTGATGACCATGCTAGCTCCTCATCTCGGCAAGTACACACTTTGTACCTGGACAATTGGTACAGCAGTCCCACACTCTTCTAGCAGAAGGGGATGCGTGCATTTGGATGCAGGAAGATGCAGAGAGGGGAGGTGGAGTTCAAGGAGAACGGTCAACAGCTGGTAGTAAAGTGGCATGATAAACGAGACGTCCATGTCCTCTCCACTGTCCATACAGAAACCATGCAATTATAGAGACAATATCTCACCCACCTACCCACTGCCTCATCATCCTCTAACATTCCTCTCCCTTTCCTCATAGGTAAAGTAATTACCTACCAAAGTATAGAGAGAACCTCATGAGAGAGCTGCTGGAGGTGCACCACACCCCTCGGCGCCCATCCACTGGGGGTCGTCCTGCTGCAGACAATCCCCTACGCCTCACTGCATGGCATTTTCCCTGCAAAGTCCCTCCAACTGCTGCTCAAGGTAGTCACACACGGAGGCACTGCAAAGTCTGCCTGTCTGGCACCAGGATAAGTAAGCAGAGGAAGTTGACAAAATACATGTGCTTAGCTTGTGATAAACCTCTATGTATTTCACCATGCTTTGAGGAGTATCACATGCTCAAGCACTATTGAGCACATCTGCAGCAATTAGTGACTGGCTGACCTGACAGGTGACTTGACAGGTGACCTGCCATGATACTATGCCTTTAGAGGTGGGGGTGGAAATGCAGTTGTTGTTCAGTCACTGCATGCATATTAAATATGGGTTATGCATATTCCGTTTTTTTTTTCATCTAGTAAAACAAGTAGTTGTTGAACCAACCACCAATACTGCAAGACAATAGACGACTATTACATATTGGCCTGTGTCTTTTCTTGCTGTGTTTTCATCCAGTAAAACTGTTATGGCGTGTACTCCAGCTGGCCTCAGTCTTCAGCTCCAAAGATGTCCAGCTCCAGATATGATATTGTCAAATACTGTTTGTGTGTGTGGTTTCTGAAAGTACAGAACAAAGAGGAATTATTCATTAGAATACAACATAAGGATATAGCAATAAAACACTATTACAAAGAACATAAAAATAGTATATTGCATTGACAACTCACAAATTTGAGATAAAACAGTAAGAAACTAACGTTTGAGCTCCACAAGGGGGCAAGGCAGGGCAGAACAGAGCCATGCTGAATAGACCAAGTAAACAAACCATGGTCATATGTTTTATTTATTTAACTAGGCAAGTCATTTATCAACAAATTATTATTTACAATTATGGCCAACACCAGCCAAACTCAGACAACGCTGGGCCAAGGCACCGCCTTATGGGACTCCCAATCACAGGTGGTTGTAATACAGCCTGGATTTGAACCAAGGTGTCTGTAGTGATGCTTCAAGCACTGAAATGCAGTGCCATAGACCGCTGTGCCACTTGGGAATCATAATGTCAGGGTAGCTTCAAAATACAACACAAGGTAATACTTCTCTGACGCAATTAGCATTGTTTTACAGAGCTGATAGAAGAATGTAAGCTAGCTACATTATCAAGATTGAATATAATCAAATCAAATCAAATGTATTTATATAGCCCTTTGTACATCAGCTGATATCTCAAAGTGCTGTACAGAAACCCAGCCTAAACCCCCAAACAGCAAGCAATGCAGGTGTTGAAGCACGTTGGCTAGGAAAAACTCCCTAGAAAGGCCGAAACCTAGGAAGAAACCTAGAGAGGAACCAGGCTATCAGGGTTGGCCAGTCCTCTTCTGGCTGTGCCGGGTGGAGATTATAACAGAACAAGATGTTCAATTGGTCATACATGACCAGCATGGTCAAATAATAGGTCTGGGACAGGTAGCACGTCCGGTGAACAGATCAGGATTCCATAGACGCAGGCAGAACAGTTGAAACTGGAGCAGAATTATGGCCAGGTGGACTGGGGACAGCAAGGAGTCATGATGCCAGGTAGTCCTGAGGCATGGTCCTAGGGCTCAGGTCCTCCGAGAGAGAGAAAGAAAGAGAGAAAGAGAGAATTAGAGAGAGCATACTTAAATTCACACAGGACACCGGATAAGACAGGAGAAGTACTCCAGATATAACAAACTGACCCTAGCCCCCCGACACATAAACTACTGCAGCATAAATACTGGAGGCTGAGACAGGAGGGGTCAGGAGACACTGTGGCCCCATCCGATGATACCCCCGGACAGGGCCAAACAGGAAGGATATAACCCCACCCACTTTGCCAAAGCACAGCCCCCACACCACTAGAGGGATATCTTCAACCACCAACTTACCATCCTGAGGCAAGGCCAAGTATAGCCCACAAAGATCTCCGCCACGGCACAACCCAAGGGGGGGGCGCCAACCCAGACAGGAAGATCACATCACCATAAAGGTTATGAAATGACTAACGTTACCTCACGTGTCCACGGTTATAAGGAATATACACAAATATATTATGCTCCATACATAGATAAACTATTACAACGTAATAAGGCACTTACTTTGATAGAAACGTACACATTTCCAAAGTTATTATTAGTAACGAAACAACAATGACGGCGATGCGGGCAACAGATGGAAAATGTGAACACGTGTGCAGATCCTGTTCTGACCGGAGTTACGCAGATGACTGCAGACTTGATGTCACGTTCTGACCTTTATTTCCTTTGTTTTGTATTTATTTAGTATGGTCAGGGCGTGAGTTGGGTGGGCAGTCTATGTTTGTTTTTCTATGTTTTGGGGTATTTCTATGTTTCGGCCTAGTATGGTTCTCAATCAGAGGCAAGTGTCATTAGTTGTCTCTGATTGAGAATCATACTTATGTAGCCTGGGTTTCACTGTGTGATTGTTCCTGTCTCTGTGTTTGCACCAGATAGGACTGTTTAGGTTTTCACTTTTCTTGTTTTGTTTAGTCTGTTCATGTCTTTATTAAAAACATGAATAACCACCACGCTGCATTTTGGTCCGCCTCTCCTTCACCACAGGAAAACCCTTACACTTGAACTGCATAAACAATTGGGAAGTGCTTGGGGAATTTTGTCCAGGTCAGAAATGTCCCAAAAATGAATTGTCTGCAAAAGTAAAAATGACTATTTTTGCGTGAATTAATGAGGAGGCGGAACACACCTCAATTCAAACTGTTCTTAGAAAATAAAAACTTGTTATTAAATCATTTGAAATAAAAACACGCTAAATACCTTAGTTTGACGGCAGCGCGGATTAAATGTACTGTTGCGTAACAATCACATTCTGGAATGGAGAGAACGTTCTAACATCACGTGCATAAAAAAACTCACGCTGGGGCGACGGTTATAGATATTTGGAACTCACGCATGAAAGGGTTAACGAGTCCGACGAGAAGGATATACTGCTTTTCCAGGAACAGGTCCAAATCATTGTAATTTGCGTGAAGAAAAGACGGAGGAAAAGAGGGCGCAGATCTGGTCGCTTTATGAGAATCTGTAGGCGAGCAAGTAAACTCCCACTGCCATCCATTCTACTTGCTAACATGCAATCATTGGAAAATAAAATTGATGACCTTCGATTACGATTATCCTACCAATGGGACATTAAAAACTAATATCACAGATAATATAGAGCTGGATGGATTTTACATGCACCAACAGAACAGAGAAGAAGCTACGTCTCATAAGACGAGGGGTGGGGGTGGGGGTCTTATTGTTAGTAACAGCTGGTGCACAATATCTCATATTAAGTCTCGAGGTATTGCTCTCCTGAGGTAGAGTACCTTATGATAAGCTGTAGACCACACTATCTACCAAGAGAGTCAAAACTATATTATTTGTAGCATTCTATTTAGTGGCCAGGGACTTTAATGCAGTCAAACTTAAATCAGTTTTACCAGATTTTTACAAGCATGTTACATGTGCAACCAGAGGAAATAAACTCTAGACCACCTTTACTCCACACACAGAGATGCATACAAAGCTGTTCCCGCTCTCCATTTTGCAAATCTGACCATAATTCTATCCTTCTGATTCCTGCTTTCAAGCAAAAACTAAAGCAGGAAGTACCAGTGACTAGATCAATACGGAAGTGGTCAGATGACACGGATGCTACAGGACTGTTTTGCTAGCACAGACTGGAACATGTTCCTGGATTCTTCCAATGGCATTGAGGAGTATACCATCTCAGTCATCGGCTTCATCAATAAGAGCATCGACAACGTCATCCCCACAGTGACCAAATGTACATATCCTAACCAGAAGCCATGGATAACAGGCAACATCCGCATTGAGCTAAAGGCTAGAGCTGCCGCTTTCAAGGAGCGAGACACTAATCCGGACGCTTATAAGAAATTGCTTTATTCCCTCAGACGAACCATCAAACAGGCAAGGGGTCAATACAGAATTAAGATTGAATCCTACTATACCGGCTCTGACGCTAGTCGGATGTGGCAGGGCTTGAAAATTATTACAGTCTACAAAGGGAAACCCAGATGCGAGCTGCCCAGTGACAACAGCCCACCAGAAGAGATAAATGTATTTTATGCTCACTTTGAGGCAAGCAACAGTGAAGCATGCACCAGAGTACCAGCTGTTCTGGAAGACTGTGTGATAACACTCTAGCCGATGTGAACAAAACCTTTAAACAGGTCAACATTCACAAAGCCACTGGGCCAGATGGATTACCAGGACGTGTACTCAAAGCAACCAACTGGCAAGTGTCTTCACTGACATTTTCAACCTCTCCCTGACTGAGTCTGTAATACATGCATGTTTCAAGCAGACCACCGCAATCCCTGTGCCCAAGGAAGTGAAGATAACCTTCCTAAATGATTACAGCATCGTGGCACTCACATCAGTAGCAATGAAGTGCTTTGAAAGGCTGGTCATGGCTCACATCAACAGCATCCTCCCAGATACCCTAGACCCACTCCAATTCGCACACCGCCCCAACAGATACACAGATGACGCAATCTCAATCTCACTCCACACTGCCCTTTCCCAACTGAATGCTGTTCATTGACTACAGCTCAGCGTTCAACACCATAGTGTCCACAAAGCTCATCACTACACTAAGGACCCTGGGACTAAACACCTCCCTCTGCAACTAGATCCTGGACTTCCTGACAGGCCCCCCCAGGTGGTAAGGGTAGGCAACAACATGTCTGCCCCGCTGATCCTCAACATTGGGGCCACTCAGGGGTGTGTACTTAGTCCCCTCCTGTATTCCCTGTTCACCCATGACTGTGTGGACAAACACGACTCCAAAACCATCATTAAGTTTGCTGACAACAACAGTGGTAGGCCTGATCATCAGCAATGATGAGACAGCCAATAGGGAGGAGGTCAGAGAACTGGCAGTGTGGTGCCAGGACAACAACCTCTCCCTCAATGTGAGCAAGACAAAGGAGCTGATCGTGGACTGCAGGAAAAGGCAGACAGAACACACCCCCATTAACATCAACGGGGCTGTATTGGAGCGGGTCGAGAGTTTCAAATTCCAACTATCATTGTCCAAGCACACCAAGACAGTCGTGAAGAGGGCACAACAAAACCTTTTCCCCCTCAGGAGAGAAGATTTGGCATGGGTCCCCAGATCCTCAAAACGTTCTACAGATGCACTATCGAGAGCATCCTGACCGGTTGCATCACCGCCTGGTATGACAACAGCTTGGCATCTGACCGTAAGGCGCTACAGATGGCAGTGCGTACGGCCCAATACATCACTGGGGCCAAGCTTCCTGCCATCCAGGACCTATGTAACAGGCAGTGTCAGAAGAAAGCTCATAAAATTGTCAGAGACTCCAGTCAACCAAGTGAAGTTTTCTCTGCTACCGCACGGGAAGCGGTACTGGGACGCCAAGTCTAGGAACAAAAGGCTCCTTAAAATAGCTTCTACTCCTAAGCCATAAGACTGCTTATCAATTTATCAAATGGCCACCGGACTATTTACATTGACACCCTCCCCTTCCATTTGTTTTGTATACTGCTGCTACTCGATGTTTGTTAACTATGCATAGTCACTTCACCCCTATGTACAAATTACCTCAACTAACCTGTACCCTTGCACACTGACTCGGTACTGGTACCCCTTGTAAATGGCCTCGTTATTGCTATTATTGTGCTAATTTTTATTATTTCACATGTTTTACTTTTGTTAATTTGGTAAACATTTCTTAACTCTTCTTGAACTGCATTGTTGGTTAAGGGCTTGTAAGTAAGCATTTCACGGTGAGGTCTACACTTGTTGTATTCGGCATATTTGACAAAGTTTGATTTGATTTGATGTTTGTTGCTTTCATGGTCAGTCTTCTCATTGCAGCTGTTGTATGGGCCCTGGGACATAAAGTCACGTCGGGGGTTGAGTTCAGTGGCAACAGGACCAGGATTGGAACTGGATTAAGGTGGTGCACGCTGTGCAGGGGCATCCTGGACACCCCGAATGGGACCAAGGGCTGTGGCTGTGTCAGGTGAAGCTGTACTTTCAGTAGCTGGTGACAGTGGTATGGCTGGGTCCCCCCATGGGCCCAGGTCAGGGCTGGACTGGTCATCAGAGGTAGCAGCAGACAAGAGAGTCAGAGGCAGACAAGGCCTCTGTCGCTGGCTCACCGGGTAGCTCTGGCTGGTGATGATCTGGTGGATGTGAGGAATAGAATCCAGTCAGCAACATAGGCTCACTACCATGTGGCAACGCTACTAGAATCCCATATACTGCCTAAGCTGGGGAGAGGGTTCCCCCAGACTCCACAGCATTGGAGAGGAGATCGGGTTGCGAGGGCCGAGGACATGACGTGTCCCTGCCCGGTCTCAGTCACAGCCATACCCGACAAAGGGGCAGAGGCTGGAGAGGCAATATAGTCACACCCTTTGGTCACATCCACACGTGGCAATGGTGCCGGAGCGAAGTGACAATTTCTTGCTGCTGTCCTCCATATGACTGTCCGATGTTCTCCACTGCTATATAAAACGACGGTTGTTGAGGTGTATGGCTGCATTTCAGATACATTTTTGTACATTTGAATGTTGCAGTAATAGGAACTAGGCCCAGCGTTTGAGCGAGCGAGAAGGAGCATTATTTTGATAGCAAGCGCTCATCCCAATGACTCGGCTGCCGCCGCATGGAAAGAGATCTGCTTATTTTCAGCCACTCATAAGGCTCATTTGGATTTCCTAATGCATCAGGAACATTCTCTGCGACTAAAGAGTGATCAAGGTTTCGTACTGTATATCACTACGAAAACCTCCATGGAAGGGGTATTTCACAAAAATGTTTAATTGACAAGTTCAATCATGTGTGCACTGGAGTTGGGAAACACTTGTCCATAGGATATAGTGCATTTGTCACTTTAACAAATGCGTGATGAACATGAATTCATGTATTTGATGATGTGATTAGAAAGAAGGAAGGCTATGGTCTTTATTTAATCATTAATTGTCCATACTTTTCTATTGAAATGTAAATATTTTGAACATTCTGTGCCAGATAGAACCTTGTGGCTGAACACAGATTGACATTTCCGAGCCATAAGGTTCTATCTGTGATTGCACCACTCTAAAAAACGGATTTACAAATGTTTTAGGATTTTGATTCTCTGCACTTTAGGTACCTTTGAAGGGTTATGAAAGAATAATTGACTACAAAACAGTCCTGAGATCTGGCATGTGAAAACTTTGATACTCAGTATCTCAGAACTACTGTATGCTTTGATAGAACCTTATAGTCCCAAGGTCTCAAAAAGCAACTTTTTGGTCTCTCTGACCTTTGTCATGGCTTATGGGCTTTGTGTGTACTGTAGCAATCCATGCAATGTGAGCAAGGTCACAATTCACACCAAGTGGGTTAACCCTATTGCTGCCAAGCGTAGTGTTTACCTTTTCACACCAGCAACCTGGGTTCGCTTCCCTTCCCTTCCATTCGCTACATTGGCGTCAGAAGTAGGATGGTGACGGCCTTTCGCGTTCGGAGGTGGCAGTGTGGCGATCCTCGCTACAGAGCCACGTTACAATTCCCACCAAATGGGTAAACCCTACTTGTGCAATGTCTAGGGTGTTTGCCTTTCACCCCAGAGACTCAGGTTTGCTTTCCTGCCCCACTGTTCGCTACAATATTGTTTGTGTGCTGTGTATGTAGTGCTGTAAACTCTAAGCATCTCTTCACACAGTGCCTGGAGTGCAGCAGCGGCGTTTGGCCTTGGTGTGTTTCACCATGGCGACCCAGGCTTTTACAGAGCCCAGGGGGAGACCGCGGAAGAGGTGGTCAAGAGGAATTGAAAATGTGATCTCTTCCCAAACGGACCAAAATGACATGCCAATAACCCTTAGAGTGTCGCATAAGCTTGCGAAGGATGCCGCCCTAGGCCACAGAGTATGTGTGTGGGTGTGCGCATACACGGCATATTATTGTGCGTGCCTGTGTATATGTGTATGCGCATGTGCATGTCTACATGGGTGCATGTGTGTATATCTGGTTTGGGTTTTTGCCCACAGGCCAGAGATCACAGCTTCCACATAAAGCGAGTGGATTGGGGAGGAAAGCTGACTTTTTTTTTTTTTTAAACGACACCTCAAATGACACAGCGACACTTTTAGACTTCACACACAAACAAATGCACATTGGATTAATCTACTCAAATCTACAATGGACAACAAAACAACACCATATTGGGTTAACTTCCTCTACAGTGAACCAGAAGTGACAGAGACAAAAATACACACAACCTCACAGATGTTTGTTTACTAGAGTCTGGTAATGAGAGGAGGTCAGAGTCCTCTATATTTTCCAGTATAATGAGACTAGCAGGCTATTGGTGGTCAAGCAGGGAGCAGCAGCAAGTGTTTCCCCAGGGGATAAACAGAATGCATCACAAAACAGAGACAATATGAGATACCTGCTACCTAACACCTGCTGTTGGAGGAACTGTCACCATTTCCGCTCTCTCTCTATCTCAGTCTATCTTGCAGTCTCTATCTCAGTTTCTCTCTCTCTGTCTATCTTGCTGTCTCTATCTCAGTCTCTCTCTGTCTCTGTCTCACTATCTCTCTCTTCATCTCTCTCTCTCTCTTTTTCTCTCTCTTCTCTCTCTTTTTTTTCTCTCTCTCTCTCTCTCTCTCTCTCTCTCTCTATCTCAGTCTCCTCTCTCTATCTCAGTATATCTTGCAGTCTCTCAATCTCAGTCTCTCTTTCTGTCTCTCTCTGTCTTACTGTCTCTGTCTCTGTCCCATTCTCTCTCTCTCTCCCTCTCCCCCTCTCTCTCTATTTCTCTCTCTCTCTCGCTCACTCTCTCTCTTGCTCACTCTCTCGCTCTGTGTGTTATGTGTCTATGTATAATACAGTTTTTAACAATCATTTTGGCACTAATTTCAGAACCTTCTGTTCATTTTTCAAAACTCTAGACACAAAACTCGAAACGGTCATCACTTGTAACACAGGCTGTCCAATGTTCAAAACCTTGCACTTTCAGAATCATTGGTTCAAATAACTAATTTATCATGAAATACCATAGAAACATTCATTTAAATGACCCACACACAATATACCAATAGTTTCACTGTGTAGTTATTCGTACAATCATCAAATATTGTAGTACAAAATATGTGATACATGTTTCAGTATGCTACTACACATGTAAATACATCACTGTAAAATGACTAGTAGAGAGAATACTACAGACACAGTGGAATCATTGAAAAAAATATGACATTTATTGATGAAATACAATAAAATCACAACATAGGTTTCTTTGAATCAAAGCAAAAATAATTAGCTACAAAAAAATAAAAAACAGTTAAAGGTCAACTGTAGTGTTCCTCACCTGGCTTACTGTAAAACATCACTGCAGTGTTCCTCACCTGGCTTACTGTAAAACATCACTGCAGTGTTCCTCACCTGGCTTACTGTAAAACATCACTGCAGTGTTCCTCACCTGGCTTACTGTAAAACATCACTGCAGTGTTCCTCACCTGGCTTACTGTAAAACATCACTGCAGTGTTCCTCACCTGGCTTACTGTAAAACATCACTGCAGTGTTCCTCACCTGGCTTACTGTAAAAAGCAAAACAAAACTGTACTTCTGTACTTTACTTCTGTACTGTACTTCTATATTTCCATCCACCTTGTCATTGTGGATTTGGCCACAGGTTCTCATCCACATCACAATGGATGTTTTCATTAGCCAAACATCTTGGGAAGAATCTTCTGGCATGGCGAATCCAGGCCTGACACTGGTCTGCCGTGATGTCATTGCATGCGTCATCCATGGCCTGGAGATGGGTGGCTTGTTCGTGAGGGCGCATTTCATATACCTTCCACCTCCAAAAATTCCTCAATCGGGTTAAGGAAAGGAGAGTATGGGGGTAGTACAGGGTGGTAAATTGTGGATGGGCCTGAAACCATGCTTGCACCATTTGAGCATGGTGGAACCTGACATTATCTCACACAATGACATAGATCATGCCATCAGCTCTACGGACCTGATTTAGCTCATCAAGGAAGGTTACATTCGAACAGCGAATCATGTGGTTGCCTGCAACTCAATATATAGAGCATATAGAGTAGTGAGTTTTAGATGTTGTTCGACCAAACATTAGAACAGGCAAGATGAGTAATCCAACCAACTTTGACCCTGGTATGATTGTTGATGCCACACATGGTGATTCCAGCATCTCAGAAACAGCTGCCCTCCTGGGATTTTTGCGCACTACAGTCTCTAGAGTTTACAGAGAATGGTGCGATAAACAAAACACATTCAGTGAGCGACATTTCTGTGGCCAAAAACACTTTGTTAATGAGAGAGGTCAGAGGAGAATGTCCAGACTCATTCAAGCTAACAGAAAGGCCACAAATGCTCAAATAACAGCTGTTTAAAACAGTGGTGTGCAGAAGGGCATCTCTTAACGTACAACACCGTGAATAATTCAGGCTGTTGTGGAGGCAAAAGGGGGTTCTACCCACTACTAGATAGGTGTACCTAATAAAGTGAGTGTACAGTAATGTCAAATCTGAAAACATGGTCTGGAAAAGTGGTACATGGGACCATAGAAACAGTGTCTGATAAGGAATGATGATGAAATATTACATCCAGAGATAATGTAGTCCAATTGGTTCATGTTCCACGGTAATTGGTGTCAATGGATCTCATTATCCTGAAACTTTCATGATCTAAACATGGAATATTGGTTGTCAGTTTCCATAAAACTATGCATTAAGAGTAATGCAACAGTTACTTATCATTTTGAGCAGTTATATCAATTGATATTTAGATCACTGTAATGAAATTAATAGACAGTCATCTCAGATGTAGTGTGTGAATTGCATTTTGAAATGGTAATACTTTGATGTTCAGTTGTGTCATTTTGAAAAGGTGATTTTAGTTCAATTAACAAATGATCTTAGCTTTATGTGTATTGTATCCAAGGAATTGGAAAAAGTGTTAGAGTTTTGAAAAACTTGCATTTTGATCATTGGTTGTGAGTTTTGTGTCTAGAGTTTTCAAAATGACACAAAGGTTCCGAAATTAGTGCCAAAGTGTTTGAAAAAAACTGTAATGAGGAGAAGAATCCCTGTTCATGTAAGTTGGTAGATTCATGCAGGTGTCAGTGACACATATGCGCCTCTCTCAAAGCCTCCTTGACCCTGGGATCAACACTGCAACACTCACCTCACCCTAATCTGGCTCTGTCTATTCTCCATTCGCCCCGTGTGTGTGTGTGTGTGTGTGTGTGTGTGTGTGTGTGTGTGTGTGTGTGTGTGTGTGTGTGTGTGTGTGTGTGTGTGTGTGTGTGTGTGTGTGTGTGTGTGTGTGTGTGTGTGTGTATGTGTGTGTGTGTGTGTGTGTGTGTGTGTGTGTGTGCGTATGTGTGTGTGTGTGTGTGTGAGTGAGTGTGTGTGTGAGTAAGGTGGCATCTGTACAGCTGGCAGTGGACACTGGGGATACTGCCCATGTGTTCCAGAGAGTTATGGGACGAATGGGAGACTATTTTATGGCTGAAGGTGGATTCGCTCTCTTTCTCTTTCTGTCTCTTTCTCTGTGTGTGTGTGTACGTGTGGTTGGTGTGTGTGTGTGTGTGTGTGTGTGTGTGTGTGTGTGTGTGTGTGTGTGTGTGTGTGTGTGTGTGTGTGTGTCTGTGTGTGTGTGTCTGTGTGTGTGTGTCTGTGTGTGTGTGTGTGTGTGTGGTTGTCTGTGTGTGAGAGAGTGTATTTGGCCTGGAGGTGGATTTCCCATTTCTTCTGATGCAGCTGGGCAGGTTGAAGATTGTGTGAACGGCCAAAGAAGGAACGCACGCTTATTCTTGGGGAAATTGTATTTAGACCAAATTCAGATGCATTCCAGAGTTATTGGAAAAGCAGGTCCCGATCCCACAAATAAAAACAGAAGTAAATAACCAAAACGTTAAATACACTGAACAAAAAAATATAAACGCAACATGTAAAGTGTTGGTCCCATGTTTCATGAGCTGAAATAAAATATTCCAGAAATTAGTTTACATCCCTGTTAGTGAGCATTTCTCCTTTGCCAAGATAATCCATCCACCTGACAGGTATGGCATATCAAGAAGCTGATTAAACAGCCTGATCATTACACAGGTGCACCTTGTGCTGGGGGACAATAAAAGGCCACTCTTAAATGTGCAGTTTTGTTACACAACATAATGCCACAGATGTCTCAAGTTTTGAGGGAGCGTGCAATTGGCATGCTGAATGCTGGAATGTCCACCAGAGCTGTTACCAGAGAATTCAATGTTAATTTCTCTACCATAAGCCACCTACAATGTTGTTTTAAAGAATTTAGCTGTACGTCCAACCGGCCTCACAATAACAGACCATGTGTAACCACGCCAACCCAGGACCTCCCCATCCGGCTGCTTCACCTGCAAGATTGTCTAAGACCAGCCACCTGGACAGTTGATGAAACTGTGGGTTTGGACAACTGAAGACTCTCTGCACAATCTGTCAGAAACCGTCTCAGGGAAGCTCATATGCGTGCTCGTCATGCTCATAACTGACTTCAGTGGGCAAATGCTCACCTTCGATGAGCACAGGCACGCTGGAGAAGTGTGCTCTTCACAGATTAATTTGTCCAGCACAGTTTCAACTGTACTGGGCAGATGGCAGACAGCGTGCATGTCGTCATGTGTGCAAGCGGTTTGCTGACGTCAACGTTGTGAACAGAGTGCCCCATGGTGGCGGTGGGGTTAATGTATGGGCAGGCATAAGCTACGGACAGCAAACACAATTGCATTTTATCAATGGCAATTTGAATGCACAGAGCTACTGTGATGAGATCCTGAGGATAATTCAAGGCCCCATGTCGCAAGGATCTGTACACAATTCCTGGAAGCTGAAAATGTCCCAGTTCTTCCATGGTCTGCATACTCACCAGACATGTCACCCATTCAACATGTTTGCGATGCTCTGGATCGACGTGGACAACAGTGTGTTCAAGTTACCGCCAATAGTGGGACAACATTCCACAGGCCAAAATCAACAGCCTGATCAACTCTATGCGAAGGAGATGTGTCGCGCTGCATTAGGAAAAAGGTGGTCACAAAAGATACTGACTGCTTTTCTACTCCACACCACAACTTTTTTTTAAAGGTATATATATATATGACCAACCGATGCATTATGCAGATGCATATTCCCAGTCATGTGAAATCCATAGATTAGGACCTAATGAATTTACTTCAATTATATTATATTGTTTTCATTATATGAAATCTTTGAAATTGTGGCATGTTGCATTTATATTTTTGTTCAGTATAATTACAAATTCATAACTTACCCCATGGGTGACCTATAAGCGTTCCGAGCATCTGTGGAGAGGTAACCAGCATTTTTCCGTAACGAGGTCAGGTTTCCGATGATTCTCAGATGGACTGGTGTATCATTCCCATTTTCCAGCCGCCTTCAAGCCGGGGAACATTTTCCCCTGATTTTTTATATACCCACTTGGATCAGAAAAAAAAAACATTTACCACAACTCATTTTAAGAGATGACCCGATGCTTTCCGAATGTTTATCCGGACTGTAGTTTAAGTAATTGGGAACATCCCAGGGTTATAGATGTCTAATGATGTTTACGTAACTGCTCATTTGAAGTCGATCGTGGAGAGTTGGCTGAAACGAAGCTGGATGTTTTTATTGTCTGGGTTAGATCACCTTAGATGACAGCTACTAAGGTTCTTTCAGGTTGAATTAATCACTGAGCGGATGACGACGTTGTGTTTGGTAGCGATTACACACACGTGT
Source organism: Oncorhynchus mykiss (assembly GCF_057628025.1). NCBI lineage: Eukaryota > Metazoa > Chordata > Actinopteri > Salmoniformes > Salmonidae > Oncorhynchus > Oncorhynchus mykiss. The sequence continues at coordinate 6,133,995 of NC_143035.1, read as the reverse complement.
GCTAAAGATGTGACATTTGATTTTGCTAAGGTTACCAACGAAGGCAACGTTATAAGCTTAGCTCTCCTTTTGTGTGTTCTTAAACATGCTAATCTTCAAACACATTCTGAGTGGCGCAGCGGTCTAAGGCAATATATCTCAGTGCTATAGGTGTCACTACAGACCCTGGTTTGATTCCAGGCTGTATCACAACCGGCCGTGATTGGGAGCCCCATACGGCGGCTCACAATTGGCACAGCGTCGTCCGGGTTAGGGCTTGGCCGGGGTAGGCCGTCAATGTAAATAATAATTTGTTCTTAACTGACTTGCCTAGTTAAATATAATAATAATTATTATTATTATGCTAAACAAAAGCCTGGAAATTTAGAGTGGATAATTTATGAGACAGAGTGGCAACAGATTGTGCTTGTATCTTCAGTTACGCAGAACATCCAACCACAGTCAGGAAATCCATGGTAGTGATTTTATCATGAAAATGAAAAGGCTTGTTAAGATGTGTTTAGCCAAACATGCCCTCATCAGGGTCAGATAAAGATTACATCCTTTACAGTCTAATCATTCCAACTGTCTCCAGAACAGGCACCAACCCAGAGCCCCCGATCAGTCGTGAGGCAGAACAGCAGAGGCTAAACTTCAGCCTGGATAAGTGGGTTCAGTCGTATGCTTCTCCACCAGGATCGATGGCTGGCTGTTGCGTAATATTCAGTCAGGGACTTACCTAACCGCCTCATCACCAGCCTCCGAGGTGCTGCTTCCTCATCCATGAGGAAAACCCACCAATCAGAAAGCCAGGAGAGCCCTGACCCACCACAGTCTTCACTCGTTCATGCATGAGCCGGCGGCTGATTTGCAGCCAGGACAACATGCTTTACACTGGCGTCCAATTAGCATCACCGATTGAATAATTGACCTGAGGAAGAAGGGGAAGAGGAGCACGGAAGGTGAGTGTGGTGTGTTTGCCTGGGATTTCAGAACAAGTGATGCTGTCAATGTACTAGTGCACAACCACCTGTTTAATCAACCTCACTCTGAAAGGAAATCAATTGTCTATCCCCCAGCCTATACCTTCCCTAACGCTCCCTTCAATACACCACAAGACATTACAGCCCAACCCAGCTCTATCACCAGCCACACCCTCCCCCCTGTCTTATATTGCCTGCCTGTGTTAACTACCTGACTACACATCTGCCTGGCTGTCTCTGCCTGCCCCTGGCTGCCTGTCTGTCTGCGAGTGAGTGAGGTGGATTCTACAGATGGCAGGGGACGCTGGGGATACTGCCCATGTGTTCCAGTGAGTTATGGGACGAATGGGAGACCATTTTACGCCTGAATATGGATTAGCGCTCTCTCTTCCTCTCTTTCTCTATCCCAGTGGGATGTGAGATGTTCTGTACAGTTTGGAAACTGTGCTATTCTGTTCTGTGTACTGTGCTCTCCAGTCCTGTTCTGTGTCGTACTGTGCTCTCCAGTCCTGTTCTGTGTCGTACTGTGCTCTCCAGTCCTGTTCTGTGTCGTACTGTGCTCTCCAGTCCTGTTCTGTGTCGTACTGTGCTCTCCAGTCCTGTTCTGTGTTGTACTGTGCTCTCCAGTCCTGTTCTGTGTCGTACTGTGCTCTCCAGTCCTGTTCTGTGTCGTACTGTGCTCTCCAGTCCTGTTCTGTGTCGTACTGTGCTCTCCAGTCCTGTTCTAGGTTGTAATGTTCTGTTTTCCAGCCCTGTGCTGTACTGGGCTGTTCTGTCCTGGTGGTATACTGTATACTGGTGTTTGTTGTTCAAGATTCACTTCAAAATGTGACATCCATGTGCTATAACTATCAAGGAGGCTTGGGTTTTTCTAGGGTGTTGTGGGTGGGGATGGTAGACGGGCATCCATTGCGAGTTCCGGCTCCGAGGGTCACGTGTTCATGAAGCATCCACCCCTATACTGGAGAGTGGTACTCAGTAATGGATTGTATTGGATTTGCCCCAAGCATAACACTATGCAAAAGCCATATTTTTTGCAGTATCACTTTAGAGCTTTGTTACAAACAGGATGAATGTTTTGGAATATTTTTATTCTATACACGTCTCCTTCTTTTCACTCTGTCAATTAGGTTGGTATTGTGGAGTAACTACAATGTTGTTGATCCATCTTCAGTTTTCTCCTTTCACAGCCATTCAACTTTGTAACTGTTTTAAAGTCACAATTTTCATCATGGTGAAATCCCTGAGTGGTGTCCTTCCTCTCCGGCAACTGAGTTAGGAAGGACACCTGTATCTTTGTAGTGACTGGGTGTTTTGATACACCATCCAAAGTGTAGTTAATAACTTCACCAGGCTCAAAGGGATATTCAATGTCTGCTTCTTTTACCCAGCTATCAATAGGTGCCCTTCTTTGCGAGGCATTGGAAAACCTCCCTGGTCTTTGTGGTTGAACCTGTGTTGAAATTCACAGATTCACAAACTGAGGGACCTTATGGATAATTGTATGTGTGGGGTACAGAGATGAGGTAGTCATTCATAAATCATGTTAAACTCTTGTATTGCACACAAAGTGAGTCCATGCAACTTATTATGTGACTTGTCATCATGACCCTTTGACATTATGGGGTATTGTGTGTTGGCCAGTGACAAAACCTCTGCATTTAATCCATTTTAAATTCAGGCTGTAACACAACAACATGTGGAAAAAGTCATAGGGTGTGAATAGTTTCTGAAGACACTGTATTTGGGTCCATTTTGTTAACACACTCCAGGACCAGACTTGTAAATAGCAGATTGTCGATAAATACTTTCACTGAATACTATCTGTAAAATACAAACAATTTCCAAAGAAAACGTTGTCTAAAATCAGAATTTGACAACATATCAATAAATCCCTCTACACAAGTCTAGAGAATATATCTAAGGATAGAAATTTCCCGTTTGGAGCATCTTCAAAATTTGACGATTGCAGAATATGGGAAACATCAGGTTCTGAAGTGAAATTGGTCAAAGAGACCAACAAGCTCTCACAGTCTCAAGTCAGAATTAGACGTTCATCCATGTTTCGCAAACTTCAAATTTTTAAGTTGTTCCAAATGTCCAATTTAGAAGTGTTTGGTTTCTCCTCTGTATCGTTCCAAGGTTAAGTTTAGGCATTAACTAAGAATTCTTAAGGTCAGGCGTTAATTCCATATTCTTAAGGCAACGCATGAACTTGGAATGGTTAAGGTAAAGGTTAAGGTTTGGGATCGGCTTAAAACAAAAATATCAAAAACAACTTTTTATTTCTGGAATTGAACATGCAACCTTTGGAAGCACGGGCTGATGCCTACACCTATCAGCTATCCCCATCCACAACACCAAAGCCAACTTGAAGGTAACAGTGCTCACTGTTGCCCATAGTGGCATATTTCCACGTCACCTCCCGACGTCCTCAGACAGGAATGGATGTCAAATACTAACTTTTCTCACGGGTGACCTGCCTGAAAGAAACACCAGACACAGCCACCTCAGTAAATACTGGAGGTGTGCAGCAGAATACATTACAGCCCACCCTGCCGACAGACACAGACAGGGATTTCAGCTGGGCCGTGTGTGCTTGCTTGCACGTGTGTGTGTGTGTGTTTACATATACAATGTTGTGAATATGTTTCCTTACGCCTCTATATGTGTATCTTAGTTTAGTAACTGTGTGTGTGTTTGTGTGTGTGTGTGTGTTATAACTTTACTATCCTTTTGGGTTCCAAAAGTAAAACATGGAAAATTTGACATTTCGGCTTGTCCCCAAAAGGAAAAAAGGCTATTTTAGGCTTAGGGGTTAGGTTCAGGGTTATGTTTAGGTTTTGGGAAAATACAATTTTGAATGGGAATACATTTTTGGGGTCCCCACTTGGATACTAAAACCAACGTGTGTGTGTGCATGCGTGCGTAATTTATGGGCTCTCTGTCACTTTCAGCCACATGGCAAATGGCTCAACAAAACACAAATGACAATGCCCAAGGACCAGTCAGCTATTCCCCCTCTGAGGGGCCAAAATGTATCTCTCGCTCTACAGTATCCAGAGGCCTGATTACTGGAACGTGTGATAGAATAATCCTACAGCAGCCATGTCTGGTATCTATTTAAATCTCGTCCTCTGAGGAGATATTTCATGTCATCTATATGGATGTATGATCTCTTTGGTAACTTGTATCTGTAGAGGGTAAACTCTAAATTACTCTGTACAAAGGGGTTTTAATGTCTTCTCGGGAGTTCTGTCTTATTTATGTTGGTATCATCCCCCATGCAAGCCGTTAGATGCTGTGACTTCCTGTGGAGATCAGGTTACTGTTAACTTGATATTGTTTGATTTGTCAATGGTGGTTGGTTTTGGTTTGAAGAAGTTACACTTTAAGATGTTATAAATGGATTGAAGGTCTGTTGCTCTTACACTTATCCTGTATCCTGTCCGTGGAGGAAGGTTTTCTGATCAATTCTCATTTCCTAGGCTTCTAGGCCTCTGGCTTAGTCGGCATCTCTTTGTTCATGCTTTGTCTTGTAAGTTAACCTGGGGATCTGTATGCCGAGATTGTGACTACAATATTAATGTCAGTATTGCCTAGTAACTTAAGCGTTATGCCTAGTATGTGAGTCCATTCATTCTGCAAAGTTATTAAATAAGACTTGCTTTGATATTTGCTCCTCATTACCAATCCTTGATCTTAGTCAGATAAACACATACTGGATTGCACATGGTTTGACTATAATGTTACATTTAGTCAGATAAAATTTTTTTTACGGGATAATTACATGGTCTTACTACGTGTTGCAGGTGAGGTATATATATAGGTATATATATATCTATATACAGTGCCTTGCGAAAGTATTCGGCCCCCTTGAACTGTGCAACCTTTTGCCACATTTCAGGCTTCAAACATAAAGATATAAAACTGTATTTTTTTGTGAAGAATCAACAACAAGTGGGACACAATCATGAAGTGGAACGACATTTATTGGATATTTCAAACTTTTTTAACAAATCAAAAACTGAAAAATTGGGCGTGCAAAATTATTCAGCCCCTTTACTTTCAGTGCAGCAAACTCTCTCCAGAAGTTCAGTGAGGATCTCTGAATGATCCAATGTTGACCTAAATGACTAATGATGATAAATACAATCCACCTGTGTGTAATCAAGTCTCCGTATAAATGCACCTGCACTGTGATAGTCTCAGAGGTCCGTCAAAAGCGCAGAGAGCATCATGAAGAACAAGGAACACACCAGGCAGGTCCGAGATACTGTTGTGAAGAAGTTTAAAGCCGGATTTGGATACAAAAGGATTTCCCAAGCTTTAAACATCCCAAGGAGCACTGTGCAAGCGATAATATTGAAATTAAAGGAGTATCAGACCACTGCAAATCTACCAAGACCTGGCCGTCCCTCTAAAATGCCAGCTCATACAAGGAGAAGACTGATCAGAGATGCAGCCAAGAGGCCCATGATCACTCTGGATGAACTGCAGAGATCTACAGCTGAGGTGGGAGACTCTGTCCATAGGACAACAATCAGTCGTATATTGCACAAATCTGGCCTTTATGGAAGAGTGGCAAGAAGAAAGCCATTTCTTAAAGATATCCACAAAAAGTGTCATTTAAAGTTTGCCACAAGCCACCTGGGAGACACACCAAACATGTGGAAGAAGGTGCTCTGGTCAGATGAAACCAAAATTGAACTTTTTGGCAACAATGCAAAACGTTATGTTTGGCGTAAAAGCAACACAGCTCATAACCCTGAACACACCATCCCCACTGTCAAACATGGTGGTGGCAGCATCATGGTTTGGGCCTGCTTTTCTTCAGCAGGGACAGGGAAGATGGTTAAAATTGATGGGAAGATGGATGGAGCCAAATACAGGACCATTCTGGAAGAAAACCTGATGGAGTCTGCAAAAGACCTGAGACTGGGACGGAGATTTGTCTTCCAACAAGACAATGATCCAAAACATAAAGCAAAATCTACAATGGAATGGTTCAAAAATAAACATATCCAGGTGTTAGAATGGCCAAGTCAAAGTCCAGATCTGAATCCAATCGAGAATCTGTGGAAAGAACTGAAAACTGCTGTTCACAAATGCTCTCCATCCAACCTCACTGAGCTCGAGCTGTTTTGCAGGGAAGAATGGGAAAAAATGTCAGTCTCTCGATGTCAAAACTGATAGAGACATACCCCAAGCGACTTACAGCTGTAATCGCAGCAAAAGGTGGCGCTACAAAGTATTAACTTAAGGGGGCTGAATAATTTTGCACGCCCAATTTTTCAGTTTTTGATTTGTTAAAAAAAATTGAAATATCCAATAAATGTCGTTCCACTTCATGATTGTGTCCCACTTGTTGTTGATTCTTCACAAAAAAATACAGTTTTAAATCTTTATGTTTGAAGCATGAAATGTGGCAAAAGGTCGCAAAGTTCAAGGGGGCCGAATACTTTCGCAAGGCACTGTATATACATGTGTGTGTGTGCGTGTGTGTGTGTACGTGCGTGCACGTGTGTGTGTGTGTGTGTGTGTGTGTGTGTGTGTGTGTGTGTGTGTGTGTGTGTGTGTGTGTGTGTGTGTGTGTGTGTGCGTGCGTGCGTGTAGGTTTCTTTATGCTGAGAATTGGTTAGGGTTAGGGAAGATCTTATTGATGTCAGTCTCTCTTGTGTATTCTTCCTCTATCACTCCCTGCTGAAATGGGGTGTGTGTGTGTACCTGAGCGTGTACCTGTGCGTGTGTGTGCCTGCGTGCGTGTGTGTGTGTTTGTGTACGCTGATTCCGCTTCTATCCCTGCCTGCTGAAAGAACTTTACAGATTTTAATTGAACATTGCTCTGAGATGCAAAGTGTATTTCTCAAGGGAGTCACATACCCCTTTAGTGTTCTTTATCTGAATATCTCTCCAGATAATAAATCAAACCAAATAACAACACCCAGTTCTCGGTACCAAGCACTATCTCTTTCTCTTTCTCTAAATCTTGTCCTCTGATGAGATATTTTATGTCATCTATGTGGATGTATGATCTCTGATAATTTGTATCTGTACAGGGTAAACTCTAAATTACTCTGTACAAAGGGGTTTTAATGTCTTCTCAGGAATTCTGTCTTATTTATGTTGGTATCATCCCCCATACAAGCCGTTAGATGCTGTGACTTCCTGTGGAGATTGGGTCTGGGTGATCAGGTTACTGTGAACTTGATATGGTTTGATTTGTCAATGGTGTATTTCTCAAGGGAGTCACACCCCCCTTTAATGTTCTCTATCTGAATATCTCTCCAGACAATAAATCCAACCAAATGACAACACTCAGTTCACAGTACCGAGCACTATCTCTTACTCTCTCTTTCTCTCTCTCTTTCTCTCTTTCTCTCTTTCTTTCTAAGGGGTAGACAAAGAGAGAGAGAATGTTTTATTTAAAACACAATTCTTTGAAGGGGAGTTTTGCATGAGTATTCAAGTGTGTGTCTTCAAGTGTGTGTGTGTGAAGGTTTGCATGAGTGTGTGTGTCAGTGGCTATGTGTCTGTGTGTTTGTGTGTATAGCCTTATCCTATAATTAAGCAATATGGCTTAAGCCATGTTGGTATATGGCCCATATACCATGGCTAAGGGCTGTTCTCACGTATGACGCAACGCAGAGTGCCTGGATACAGCCCTTAGCCATGGTATATTGGCAATATACCACAAACCCCAGAGCTGTCTTATTGCTATTATAAACTGGTTACCAATGTAATTAGAGCAGTAAAAATACATGTTTTGTCAAACCACGGCTTTCAGACAATCAGCATTCAGGGCTCTAACCAACCAGTTTATAATGTGTTTTAATGCACTACTTGTTTGTTAGTGTTTTGGCTACAGATTGACCCTGAATGATCATACTATGATTCACTGTTATTGCAGCTGGACACCATAGCAAACTTAGCACACAAAGACAAGTTTTTACACAAACAGTATCTCGCAAGTTAGTCTTCATTTTACAAACAGCCAGCTATCAGCCTGCTTTGATAAGGCATTCAAACCTACAGATAAATAAGTCCTGGAGTGTATATATTAATACATAACACACACACACACACACACACACACACACAATCAAATATATTGTCACCTTATCATTCTATCGCTACAGATCACCTATGACATGGTAATTTAACAGATTTGTTTATCCAAATTGACTTACACAGAGTTAAGAAATGAAGCGCACATCTCTGATGTTGCAAGCATCATGCTACAGTGCACCCTATGTTTTGACTGCAGTTATCAGTGTGTGTGCAGGCAATGATGTTAGAGGTAGCCAGTAAATGGACAGAGGACATATGGTAGGTGAATGTGTGTGTGTGTGCCTATGTATATGTGTGGGTGCATACATGTGTGTGTGTGTGTGTGTGTGCGTGTGCGCATGCGTGTGTGCGTGCGTGTGTGTGTGTGTGTGTGTGTGTGTGTGTGTGTGTGTGTGTGTGTAGGCCAGGATCAACAGCATGCTCTCTATCTATAATGGACTGAGGTGAACTCTGAGAGCTACAGCTTGCCAGCGGGGCTTAATGCGCAACAACAAGACAAGACCACCATCATACCCTACTACAGTATATGGGCCACACACTTACATATGCAGGCACACACACTAAAACATCACACATGCACAGACGCATGTACACATACACATGAGCGCAGGTCTGAACTTGTTATCCTGCTGTTGAATATATAGATTCTCAGTGCACAGTAACTACATAAAATACATGGATGCTGCTTGCACATATTCTGAGATGTACAACCCCCTTCAGACGCATACAGGCATGTATACATGATGACAGAAGTATACATGATGACAGTGTCAAAGATCTCACCTCTAAAAACAGAGTAATTGAAACAGTGTCTCCACCCTGCATGTTTGAATAGATAATCCTACACGGAAATTACTTTTTTCCTACCATTGTAATGACATACTCAAATCTGTGTCTGTCTGTCCCCTGTGACCGTGAACCCAGTAGATAAATCTGGAACGTATCATCACCTTCACTGGAGTCTATCTTTCTGTTTACTCCGACTCTGCCATGGCACCCGCTCCACTCTGCCCAAGACATGTCATCTAAAGCCATGATGCTACTCCAGTCAGCACTCACTCACAACTATCCTATAACATTCGAATCTCATCACGGACAACTTTAGCATTGTAGATAATTAGCGACTTCTCAACTACTTACTACGTTTTTTTAGATACTTTGCAACTGCTCTCCATATTAGCTAACCCTTCCCCTAACCTTAACCCTCACCTTAACCTTTTACCTAACCCTTCCGTCGGAGTAGTCCTACCTAAGACGACCTATGACGACCGACCAGGCGTTCCTCTTCTGTTCCCATGCTGGACACCAGGGCTTGATTACAACCTGTGTCCAATGGTGCCAACATTTTGTGTCTGGTCTTTCAGCGGGGGAGAGGGCGAATGTATCAAAGACCTGCCTGGGCCCAGGACCACACGATATGGTTTGTTACATTGTTGTGTGTGTGTTTGTGTACTGAGGAACAGGTTACTTGAATCCAGAAGAAAGACACTTTAAATTTCCTGTATGTTAGGGGCTTTCATGAAGGTAAGTGTTGCCTGGTAATGTGACTGACATGACTTCTCTTTAGAGCGTGTGTCATCCTGCAGCACAACATACTACCCTTTGTGAAGCATATGTTTATGTCGACATAGTGGGTTATGACACGTTTCTCATTGGGTGATTGTGTCACAGAGATATGCTACATTTATAAACCCTGTATAAACATTGACATATGGATTATAGATCATTTGTGACACATTTATGTAGTGCTTATGAAGGCTTTAGGAAGCCTTTATAAGCTGCACTTCATTTAAAGCGGGACCAACATTTTATAATACGTGTGTATCACGTCTATTGGGCTGGGCACTTAGGAATACTCAGTCATCAGGTTTCAGAGAGATAATCTAGCTACATGTTACCTCATTAGGGAAATTGGTGCTTTGAATGAGATTTTACCACTTAAGCGGCTTAGCCTGTCAGAAGCACTGGTTCCTGTCTCATGTGTGCATATATGTGTTTGTCATCTCTGAGGTATGTGAGATTAGAACCTGTATAGAGGGGCCCATCCTTGGTGATGCCTAGTGCCTTGAAGCAAGGCCAGGAATTATTATTATTGTTATTTTTTTAAACCTTTATTTAACTAGGCAAGTCAGTTAAGAACAAATTCTTATTTTCAATGACAGCCTAGGAACAGTGGGTTAACTGCATTGTTCAGGGGCAGAACAACAGAGTTTTACCTTGTCAGCTCGGGGATTCAATCGTGCAACTTTTCGGTTACTAGTCCAACGCTCTAACCACTAGGTTACCTGCCGCCAGGAATGTCATATAAAGTTGAAGCATTTGGCAACGCAGGCTTAGTACATTATAATGACTAAACAAGAGGAAGTGATGCCCTTGTCATGGAGGGAAGGAAGGGAGGGAAGGAGGGAGAGAGAGAGAGAGAGAGAGAGAGAGAGAGAGAGAGGCATAATAGGCACAGCTTAAGTGTCAGTCATGACAATCATCAGCACAGTGCTCAGTCTCTCTTTTCCATTAGTCTGTTGTAATGACTGGTTCCATAGGGGGTGTGGTGGGTGCTGCTGGGGGGTGGAGGGGGAACCCAGAGGGTTAAACCTAAAGGAGGAGAGGAACAAGATGCTCCATCTCTGACATTATCAAAGATCAGGGAGCTTTAAAAGGTCGGCGTTGCCATATTCTCACTCTCTGCAGTATTGACACTTGGCATTTATCTGATCTTTTGCTCTAATTAAAAAAAGAATGAAAAACATTTGCTAAGAATGTTGCGGTGGTTCATTCAGTGTGTGTGTGTGTGTGTGTGTGTGTGTGTGTGTGTGTGTGTGTGTGTGTGTGTGTGTGTGTGTGTGTGTGTGTGTGTGTGTGTGTGTGTGTGTGTGTGTGTGTGTGTGCGTGCGTGCGTGCGTGCGTGTGTGTGTGTGTGGATATGTGTGCATATGTGTGCATATGTGTGTGTGCATATGTGTGTGTCCTATGCATGTGTATGTGTTCCCTTACATAACAAGAGGGGACAACATTCCGATGAGCCCTCAATATGTCTATTTTCAGGTTTCTCCAAACGTGTTCCCATTTTCCCCCACTTTCTCTCTCTCACTCTCTCTCTCTCTTTCTTACCTTCTTCTGGCAACAAGTAAACAGGAGATAAAAGCTTTTCCCCTTCTGATTTCCAGGAACTCAAGTGGACCTTCATCAGTCGGCAGGCAGCCACTGAATGCAAAAGGCGAAATAACAGAACATAACAGCCTCATGGATCATTTCCAATATGGCCACCAGCTGTGGCCTTCAGTTTCTAGAGATAAGTTAGATGTAAGAGTAGTTGCAAAGTATCTCAAAAGTAGTAAGTAGTGGAAAAATGACAAAAATGCTAAAGTTTTCCATTATGAGATTGGAACTTTCAACCTATGGGTTGCTAGACGTTTCCATTATACGCCTATCTATTCACCCCGACCAACCACCCTAATTTTGTTTTTACTTTAAGTAACCATCTGTCTTATGTAACCATACCAAACATAACATATCCTACTATGTTACGTCTAGTCTATGAGACCAGGCTGCCTCACATTGCCATCGCCAGCACTCCAAAATTAAATTAGAGAATCAACACATTGTCATCCAGCATTGTCTTCCAGCATGCGGCCTCTCTGTCCATAAAGAGGAGAGATGGAGCAAAGAGATCAAGAGAAGCAAGATGTGAGAAAATGTTTTGGTCCCGCTTTAAATGCAGTGCAGCTTATAAAGACGCATAAAGCCTTCATGTAGCCTTCATAAGCACTACATAAATGTGTCACAAGTAATCTATAACGGTATGTCAAGCTCTATAAATGGTTCATAAATTAGGTATAACTGTGTGACATAACCATATATATGTCAAATGTGACATAACCCACCATGTAAAATATGACATAAATCTGTGCTATAGAAAGGACATAAGCACAGCTTAATAAATCCTTTATAATTCACGGTAAATTGAGGCTTCACAAAGCATCTATAACCCTGCCATGCATGTTGGTAGGGCATTGCAACGACAGGATAGGGGGTTCGATTCCTGGGACCACCCATACCTATTAAATGTATGTGTAAAGGTATTGATTCCGTCCTTCTCCTTGCCCCAACTTGGGCTCGAACCAGGGACCATCTGAACACATCGACAACAGTCACCCATGAAGCATCATTACCTGCAGCGCAAAACAAATCAAATCAAATCAAAATGTATTGGTCACATACACATGGTTAGTAGATGTTAATGTGAGTGTAGCAAAATGCTTGTGCTTCTAGTTCCGACCGTGCAGTAATATCTAACAAATAATCTAACAATTTCACAACAACTTCCTTATACACACATGTGTAAAGGAATGAATAAGAATATGTACATTTAAATATGTGGATGAGCGATGGCCGAACGGCATAGGCAAGATGCAGAAGATGGTATAGAGTACAGTACTGTATATACATATGAGATGAGTAATGTAGGGTATGTAAACATTATATAAAGTGGCATTGTTTTTAAAGTGACCTGTGATACATTTATTACATCCCATTTTTAATTATTAAAGTGGCATGAGATTTGAGTCAGTATGTTGGCAACAGCCACTCAATGTTAGTGATGGCTGTTTAACAGTCTGATGACCTTGAGATAGAAGCTGTTTTTCTGTCTCTCGGTCCCAGCATTGATGCACCTGTACTGACCTTGCCTTCTGGATGGTAGCAGGATGAACAGGCAGTGGCTCGGGTGGTTGTTGTCCTTGATGATCTTTTTGGCCTTCCTGTGACATCGGGTGGTTCAGGTGTCCTGGAGGGCAAGTAGTTTGGCCCCGGTGATACATTGTGCAGACCTCACTACCCTCTGGAGAGCCTTACGGTTGAGGGTGGAGCAGTTGCCATACCAGGCGGTGATACAGCCCGACAGGATGCTCTCGATTGTGCATCTGTAAAAGTATGTGAGTGTTTTTGGTGACAAGCCAAATTTCGCTGTTGCGCCTTCTTCACCACGCTGTCTATGTGGGTGGACCATTTCAGTTTGTGCGTGATGTGTACGCCTAGGAACTTAAAACTTTCCACCTTCTCCACTACTGGCCTGTCGATGTGGATAGGGGGGTGCTCCCTCTGCTGTTTGTTGAAATCCACGATCATCTCCTTTGTTTTGTTGACTTTGAGTGTGAGGTTATTTTCCAGACACCACACTCTGAGGGACCTCACCTCCTCCCTGTAGGCCTTCTCGTCGTTGTTGGTAATCAAACCTACCACTTCAGTGTCGTCTGCAGACTTGATGACTGAGTTGTAGGCGTGCATGGCCATGCAGTCATGGGTGAACAGGGAGTACAGGAGAGGGCTGAGAACGCACCCTTGTGGGGCCCCAGTGTTGAGGATCAGCAGGGTGGAGATGTTGTTTCCTACCGTCACCACCTGGGGGCTGCCTGTCAGAATGTCCAGGACCCAGTTGCACAGGACGGGGTCGCGATCCAGGGTCTTGAGCATAATGACGAGTTTGGAGGGTACTTTGATATTATATGCTGAGCTGTAATCAATGAACAGCATTCTTACATTTTCCAGATGGGTTAGGGCAGTGTGCAGTGTGATTGCGGTTGCGTCGTCTGTGGACCTATTGGGGCGGAAAGCAAATTGGGGTCAGGTAGGGTGGAGGTGATATGATCCTTGACTAGTCTCTCAAAGCACTTCATGATGACGGAAGTGAGGGCTACCGGGTGATCGTTGTTTAGCTCAGTTACCTTAGCTTTCTTGGGAACAGGAACAATGGTGGCCCTCTTGAAGAATGTGGGAACAGCAGACTGGGATATGGATTGATTGAATATGTCTGTAAACACACCAGCCAGCTGTTCTGTGCATGCTCTTAAGACGCGGCTAGGGATGCCGTCTGGGCTGGCAGCCTTGCGAGGGTTAACACATTTAAATGTTTTACTCACTTTGGCTGCGGTGAAGGAGAGCCCGCAGTTTTTGGTAGCGGGTCGTGTCAGTGGCACTGTATTATCTTAAAAGCGAGCAAAGAAGTTGTTTAGTTTGTCTGGGAGGAAGACATCCTGGTCCGCGATGGGGCTGGTTTTCTTTTTGTAAACCGTGATTGACTGTAGACCACATAGGTCTCATGTCTGAATTGCGACTCTACTTTGTCTCTATACTGATGCTTAGCTTGTTTGATTGCCTTAATAAGGAGGGAATAGCTACACTGTTTGTATTCGGTCATTAAAAGCAATGGTTCGCGCTTTCAGTTTTGCGCGAATGCTGCCATCAATCCACGGTTTCTGGTTGGGGAAGGTTTTAATTGTCACCGTGGGTGCAACATCATCGATGTGCTTACTAATAAACTAATTCTACGAATCAGCGTATACATCAATGTTGTTGTCTGAGGCTATCCGGAACATATCCCAGTCCACGTGATCGAAGCAATCTTTAAGCTTGGAATGAGATTGGTCGGACCAGCGTTGAACAGACCTGAGCACGCGTTTCCTGATTTAGTTTCTGTCTATAGGCTGGGAGCAACACAACGGAGTCGTAGTCTGATTTGCTGAAAGGAGGGCGAGGGAGAGCTTTGTATGCGTCGTGGAAGTTAGAGTAGCAATGATCCAGAATTTTGCAAGCCCGGGTCATGCATTCGATATGCTGATAAATTTCAGGGAGCCTTATTTTCAGATTAGCCTTGTTAAAATCCCCAGCTATATTAAATGCAGCCTCAGAATATGTGGTTTCCAGTTTACATAGAGTCTAATGAAGTTTTTTCAGGGCCATCGAGGTGTCTGCTTGGGGGGGATATACACGGCTGTGATTATAATTGAAGAGAATTGTCTTGGGAGATAATGCAGTCGTCATTTGATTGTAAGGAAATCTAGGTCAGGTGAACAAAAGGACTTGAGTTATGGTATGTTGTTATGATCACACCACGACTCGTTAATCATAAGGCATACACCCCCGCTCTTCTTCTTACCAGAGCGATGTTTGTTTCTGTCGGCGCGATTCGTGAAGACACCGGGTGGCTGTACCGACTCTGATAACGTATCCTGAGTGAGTCATGTTTCCGTGAAACAGAGAATGTTACAGTCTCTGATGTCTCTCTGGAAGGCAACCCTTGCTCGAATTTCGTCTACCTTGTTGTCAAGAGATTGGACATGGGCGAGTAGTATACTTGGGAGCGGTGAGCGATGTGCCCATCTACGGAGCCTGACCAGAAGGTCGCTCCGTCTGCCCCTTCTGCAGTGCTGTTGTTTTGGGTCGCCTACTGGGATCCAATCCATTGTCCTGGGTGGTGGTCCAAACAGTAGATCCGCTTCAGGAAAGTTGTATTCCTGGTCGTAATGTTGGTAAGTTGACATTGCTCTTATATCCAATACTTCCTCCAGGCCGTATGTAATAAGACTTAAGATTTCCTGGGGTAGCAGTGTAAGAAATAATTTTAAAAACTGCATAGTTTCCTAAGAACGCGAAGTGAGGCGACCCTCTCTGTCAGCGCCATCACGAAGGAAACAACTATTTCAAAATCTCAGAGCATGTGAGGCATTTCACGCCGGTTACGTATGCACGCATTGTCGCTTTGAACATAAGTCGCTTTGAACAAAAGTGTCTGCTAAATGGCATATTTTATATTACTCTGAATGAAAAACAATCAAGGACGGCCCAACCTCATTCCCTCTTGGATACATGGTCAATATTTGATCTGACCTCAACTTTCCCAAAATGCTGTGCTGCAGAATGATGCGCTTTAAAGTGCAGTCATACACAGCAAAAAAAAACGTTGGTAGGGCACTTTAAAATAATAATGCCAAATTCTGTTTTTTTCTTTCAAATTCAGTTTTCTTGGTTTTGTTTTTCCAAGTTTCTGATTTCCCCCCTTTTTTTCTGGTATTCACTCTCAAAATTACACATTTCTAATAGAAAACTGCTAAATTGGATTTTCTGTGATCACAACTATGCTTAAAGCACATCAGGGGACCACTTTTGCTATTTTTTGTGTAGTTATCCTTTAATTCATGTGCACATGCACCAAGCACTGTTTGGTTAGCAGTATTTCTGTAGCACACATGTGATGGAGTTCGCAAATCAAACACCCACTTGTGGTGACACTGGACAGTGGTAAACGGGTAAGTTAACCTTTATATTTTAAATTAGTTAATTGTTTATCTAGATTACATGGCTACCTCAATCATTATTTCTAATAATGTTGGTATTTTCACAGCAACTGCTAGCTAACTAGCTAGTTAATGTTAGACAGACAGACAGACAGACAGACAGACAGACAGACAGACAGACAGACAGACAGACAGACAGACAGACAGACAGACAGACAGACAGACAGACAGACAGACAGACAGACAGATAACATTAGCAGCATAAGCTATCTGGCTAGTGAACTCTACCAATACAAAATGTAGCTAGCTAGCAAGCCCAGCTAAATAAAAATCCCCCTAAATCCTTTAATACAGTATAGCTATGTCATGAGATTTGTCTCTAGCTATAGCTAATAACCTTTCATGTTTTATTACACACACTGTTTGTGAAGGACAACAGAGTGGAAAATCAGGTCCTGATTAAGATATATTGAAGGTGAATCTAGCTCAGAAACCAGTTAGCCAGCTAGGTCTAGGCCTAATTGTTTTGTATTGCTTTGCATTGGTTGCTATTGCATTGGCTCTTATGTTAGGTTGCTTTGACTCTTATCTCTGTTTAATAAGCTTTCTACGTAGATAGCCAAGGAAGGCACTGAGCTCCAAGCTGTCCCCACAAACCCACGTGCTTGAGATGTCTACCTCATCACCTTCCTCAATGACTTCATTCCCAGAATGCTGCACTGACTGCTGACATGGCTAACAGGCTAGTTCAGACAGAGACCTGTCATTTAAGACATGTAATGTAATGGTTTCTTTATCAGCAACCATCTCTCCACTCTTGGAGATTGTTTACAAATATGTATCTTTTGCGTTTCTTCAAATGCAGGAGTGACCTGTAATGGAATGTCATCAGATGTGTGTTGTTGTTGTTGACCTGAGTTGATGACCTGGCAGAGGATGCTCAAACCGTTCTAATGGTAAGACAACATGAAAAATACACTAGGCCCATAATTCTGCTTTTGACATCATACTTGACTTGTTCATTATGGAATTTGACATACCGATGCCCTTATCCAATGTGTTTTCCAGATCACATCAATAACTTGAGAATTGTTTGAAATGTTGTTGTCCCCTATAGACTAATTTGGCAATGTGGCCCTGAAGATGATACCTGCCATCCTGCCTCCATGGTCATACAGAATGGATGTGGAAATGATTCGCCCCGAATACAAGTAAACACAAGTACATAGAACGGGACCGCCTAGTGCTGAAGCGCGTAGTGCGTACAAATCGTCTATCCTCGGTTGTAACACTGAGTTCCAAACGGCCTCTGGAAGCAACGTCAGCACAATAGCTGTTCGTCGGGAGCTTTAGGAAATGGGTTGCCATGGCCGAGCAGCCGCACACAAGCCTAAGATCACCATGCACAATGACAGGCGTCGGCTGGATTGGTGTAAAGCTCGCCACCATTGGACTCTGGAACATTGGAAATGGGTTCTCTGAAGTGATAATTCACACTTCACCAGCTGGCAGTCCGGTGGCCAAATCTGGGTTTGGTGGCTGCCAGGAGAATGCTGCCTGCCGAATGCATAGTCAACTGTTTGGTGGAGGAGGAATAATGGTCAGGGGCTGTTTTTCATAGTTCGCCCCTTAGTTCCAGTGAAGGGAAATCTTAATGCTATAACATACAATGACTTTCTAGATGATTCTGTGCTTACAACTATGTGGCATCAGTTTGGTGAGGGCCCTTTCCTGTTTCAGAATGACAATGCACAAAGCGAGGTCCATACAAAAATGTGTTGTCGAGATCGGTGTGGAAGTACTTGACGAGCCTGCACAGAGCCCTGACCTCAACCCCATCGAATACCTTTGGGATGAATTGGAATGCTGACAGCGAGCCAGGTCTAGTAGCCTGGCTGAATGGCCTAATCGTTGTGGCTGAATGGAAGCAAGTCCACACAGAAATGATTCAACATCTAATGGAAAGCCTTTCCAGAATAGTGGAGGCTGTTATAGAACCAAAAGGGGGACCAATTCCATATTAATACCCATGATTTTGGAAGGATGTGCATGTGCACTTGAATTAACGGATAACTACACTCAAAAATAACTACACTGTACATCTCTTAGATTTTTCCCCAGATCTTAAAATTGGTCCCCTGATGTGGTTTAAGCATTGTTGTGATCATAGAACATCCAATTTTGTTGTTTTACTATTAAAAAAAAAACTTTGTTGGCGATTGCGGAAACCAGAAAAAGTGGGTGGAAATCAGACACCTGGAAAAACAAAACCATTAAAAAAAGGTTCTCTCACTTCCTGCTTCACTTGTTTTTTCAGCTCCATCTCTCCCCTGTATGCTGGAAGACAATACTGGAAGACAATGCTGGAAGACAATGTGTTGAGTCTCTAATTTAATTTTGAAGCGCTGGCGACAGCATTGTTAGAGAATGTGAGGGGGCATGCTGGTGGTTTGGACCTGTTTCTGTTGTTCCCTGTGGAAAATATATGAAACATGATGTATTGAAATGAATACATAAATGTTTTATTCACACTATAAATTCTGCATATAAACATAGCCGAGATGTTATGTCCCTATAAAGTGATCAATATAAATGTTTGTGAGTGGCCAACTGCAAATAAATCATGGCAGTGTTTACCGTCAGTCCCCACTGTAATCAATTTCCTTCTCAAATCAAAGGAAATAATGCAAATTATGCAAAAATATCCGATCATAATATCAATTGCTTACACATTTTCAGAATTAACTTGACTAATTGTCAGATTTGTATGGTTTGGCTCTGGTTGGTTACTGGCCTTCTATGATGGTGTCAGATGAGAATGTTTCTATACTGTTGTGTGTGATGGGTCCGGTATCATTGTCGCCTTCTCTTTCCCTCTTCCAGTGCTCTATCCATTTTCTTGGCCCCCGGCCCTGAGCCCCTCTGGCCGGGATCACCTCCCTGCCCATGCCCCCCCGGCCGCGGGGCTGAGTTAGCACTAGCGGTAGCGCCATAGGCTGCTTAAGAGGATTTCTGTGAGATTCTGGACTGGTGGGACTGAGTCTTATCACCTAATCCTGTTGAATAGATGGCCTGTATTTGGGCTGTCAGATTAATTGAAATAGAGGAGACAAAGTAAGAAGATGTTTAGTGTTGCTGAGATAAATCTGGTATTTTCCCTCTGTCTTTTGGATGAGGTGGTGAGAGGAGGGTAGAATGAATAACCCTTTAGCAGTCGTTTCTCCCCTTCGTACAGCACTTAGGATGAGTTAGGAGATAGTGAGATGCTCCTGTACCATAAAGAGACCTTTTCTCTGTGTAGACAAGAGAGAGATCATATATTGCCTTGATATTACATACAAATTGTTATGGTGAGAAAAGAGGAGAAAGAAAGAATAAGTGAGGCATAAATAGAGAGAGAGCGACTGTGTAGGGGGAATCAGAGAAAGAGAGAGCAAGCTAGTGAGAAGAAGGGTGACAGAGGGAGCGAAAGAAAGAGGGGGTCTGTTTGTGTGCCAGTGGGATGGGTAGGTTTTGGCCTGTGGCCTTCTATGTTGGTGTCAGATGAGAATGTTTCTATACTGTTGTGTGTGATGGGTCCGGTATCATTATCGCCTTCTCTTTCCCTCTTTCAGTGCTCTATCCATTTTCTTGGCCCCCGGGCCCTGAGCCCCTCTGGCCGGGATCCCCTCCCTGCCCCTCCCGGCTTTGTTTATCTGGTGAATTCTTCCTCCTAATCCAGTAGTCAAGCCTGAACTCAACACACTGCAGCACACCTTGCGGGCTGCTGCAGAATTCTATGGCATGATTATTTATTTTCATTTAATCGTTATTTTACCAGGTAAGTTGACTGAGAACACATTCTCATTTACAGCAACAACCTGGGGAATAGTTACAATGGAGAGGAGGAATGAGCCAATTGTAAATTATTATTATTAGGTGACCGTGGTGGTTTGAGGGCCAGATTGGGAATTTAGCCAGGACACCGGGGTTAACACCCCTACTCTTACAATAAGTGCCATGGGATCTTTAATGACCTCAGAGAGTCAGGACAGACGTTTAATGTCCCACCCAAAAGACAGCACCCTACACAGGGTAGTGTCCCCAATCACTGCTCTGGGGCATTGGGATATTTTTTAGACCAGAGGAAAGAGTGCCTCCTACTGGCCCTCTAACACCACTTCCAGCAGCATCTGGTCTCCCATCCAGGGACTGACCAGGACCAACCCTGCCTAGCTTCAGAAGCAAGCCAGCAGTGGTATGGAGGATGGTATGCTGCTGGCTAAATGATATTAAATGATATTAAATTATCAGTCATTTTTACCATTACTGCTAGTTAGTGCTAGTTTGACCACCATAGGGCATCTTTGAGAATTATTCTTCAATATTGGCATTATTAGAGAATGTAAAAAACAAATTGTAAGAACATAGTATATGGGATTGATTTGAATACATTTAGCTTAATTAATTTCATTAATGTTATGGTGTTTCTAAAAAAAAAATGTAAATTTTTTTTATTTTTTTTTTAAAATCGAAACCCTCTGTTAGGATGGAACCGTTAGGATGGAATGGAAAATATGGCGCTGTACAATGTGACAGTACTGGAGTAGGCTACAGTACTGAGAGCAAAAGAGGATTGGAAGATTCTAAATGAATATCTAAGATCAAATCTGATCTGTGAGAATATCTAAGGGGCCTTTATATAAATATAAATAAATTAATAATAATCGCTTTCTTTAAAAAATAACTATATTTTGGAGATTATTTAATTTTCATTTAACCTATAGTGAGCAAGAAAAAGGCCATTCTTGAACATGGGGTGAGACGTTCTCATTCATTTGTAAATAAAGCCAGTCTGTTATCTAGAATTATTTATTTCTGTTTTTAGAAGGAGAGAAACCTTCTCCCGGTCGTGGCCGGCACGGGTATCAAACCAGCGTCTGTAGCAAATCAGTTTGCGCCACTCCGTTAGGAAAATATGGCACTGTACAATGTGACTGTTTACACACCCTAATCACAATCAGAAGACAGTTGAAGAAATGGAAAGGCTCTGTAAGACATATTATATATCAGGGTTCATCAACTAGGTTAGGCCTCGAGCCAAATTTTTTCTGAGCCAATAGACAGCGGGCCAGAACATAATAAGTATATAATATTGGCATAATGAATTGGCCTACACTACAAATGTAACATGTTTAACACACATGCTTAGTACATAATAAATGCAGTGACAATAAGATAATAATTTTGATCTGATTACTCTCATAAAATCACTATTTCCCTATTCAATTGTTATTTTTTTCTATTTCTCTGTGTGTTGATTGGTGGGGAAAAACAGGTATACAGCACATAGCCTACTGTAGGTTACACAACTTTTTTTAAAGTCAACATCTGCTCAGCATAATTTGCTTGCATGTATACAGCAGATTGTCGATTGTCCTCACTTTGATTATGCTGTAACAACATACTGTATCACCGTGACCAGGATCTCTATTCATTTAAGTGAGCAGATTAGGGTTTTCAGGAGGAACGGAAAATCTACTTGAGACATTTCAAAAATACTGGTAGACTTGGGGGATTTGGTCACGGACAGTGCTATTCGCAAACACTATCATCAGATGCCTGTGTTACTCCGAACACGAAAGCCCTGGAAAATGTAAAGTAGGCCTAATAATGCTAAAACTAATGCTTAAATAAATTGACTGCTGGTCTTCACTGTATGCTGCACATGTTTACATTGTATTCCATTTACAGCGAGACTATTCGAGCCATCAACTCACTGAGGAATGAAGATGATGAGCTGTCGGCAATGGCCACCTGTAATCTGCTGGCGTCACGGCACCTCAACATAATCACAGTCAGAAGACAGTTGAAGAAACTTGGGTGGACTCATGGAAAAGGTTGGTAAGACATGCTTTATATATATTATGTATTTATATATAGATATTTGATTATATATATTATTTTGTTCAGAACATTAATATTAATTGCTTGTTTTGTACTGTTCTGTAGTTTTGACCCAATGATTCATCTGACAAACAAAGAACTTCACGTCCTGCAGGCTCAGGCATGGATCAAAGCTGGCGAGACATTCAATGATGTCATCTTCACAGACGAATCAACCGTGGCTCAAAATTTGCTCAAAATTGATACAGATAAAAGGAAGATCAAGCAAGCAGAGTCCCAAGCATCCGCTCAAACTCCATGTGTGGGGGGCAATTTCTTGCCAGGGATCAAGCCCATATTTGATTTTTGATGGTAAGTTTGGCTATTTACAAAGCAAAAGATACATAAAATATTGTAGCCAACACCTCACCGACTGCTATGTGTTGCACAATAATTCACTGCTGCCTCCTTTTTCAGGTATCACGGCCTGAGATTTCTTTGAGGAAGAAATCATCAAGAGATATGCTGGACCCTATGTCAGAGAGGTGTTTCTGGGACCACGTAGTTTCTTTCAAGGTAGGATTCTAGCAATATTTGACTATGTTTAGACCTATTTACATGTATAATTCTAGTATTGTACGTAACATTGGCTGTTAGGCTAAATATCTTCTTCTCAAATGCAGAGAATGACCCAAAACACACTGCCGCCCGGGTTCGCATTGCGAATGAGCGCATAGACAGGGTCAAGACGCCAGCAGAGTAAGTAGACCTTTATGTAGTAAAATAAAGGTTGCAGTTACACTTAGGTTAAAACTCATTTTTCAACCACTCCACAAATTTCTTGTTAACAAACTATGGTTTTGGCAAGTCACTTAGGACATCTACTTTGTGCATGACACAAGTCATTTTTCCAACAGTTGTTTACAGACAGATTATTTCACTTATAACTCACTGTATCACAATTCCAGTGGGTCAGAAGTTTACATGCAGTAAGTTGACTGTGCTTTTAAACAGCTTGGAAAATTCCAGAAAATTCTGTCATGACTTTAGAAGCTTCTGATAGGCTAATTGACATGATTTAAGTCAATTTGAGAGTACCTGTGGATGTATTTCAAGGCCTACCTTCAAACTCAGTGCCTCCTTGCTTACGTCATGGGAAAATCAAAAGAAATCAGCAAAGACCTCAGAAAAAAATGGTAGACCTCCACAAGACTGCTCATTCCTGGGAGCAATTTCCAGATGCCTGAAGGTACCACGTTCATCTGTACAAACAAGAGTATGCAAGTATAAACACCATGGGACCACGCAGCCGTCATACTGCTCAGGTAGAAGACGCCTTCTGTCTCCTAGAGATTAATGAACTTTGGTGCGAAAAGTGCAAATCAATCCCAGAACAACAGCAAAGGATCTCAAGACATCAGTCAGGAAGTTAAAGCTTGGTCGCAAATGGGTCTTCCAAATGGACAATGACCCCAAACATATTTCCAAAGTTGTGGCAAAATGGCTTATGGACAACAAAGTCAAGGAATTGGAGTGGCCATCACAAAGCCCTGACCTCAATCCCATAGAAAATGTATGGGCAGACCTGAACATGTGTGTGCGTGCAAGGAGGCCTACAATCCTGACTCAGTTACACCAGCTTATTGTGGAAGGCTACCCGAAACGTTTCAAGACAATGCTACCAAATATTAATTGAGTATATGTAAACTTCTGACGCACTGGGAATGTGATGAAAGAAATTAAAGCTGAAATAAATCATTATCTCTAGTATTATTCTTACATTATTTATTTCTGTTTTTAGAGGGAGAGAAACCGAAAGCCTAATCGCAGTTGTGGCTGTATAGGTATTGAACTAGCACCTGTGGCAACGCAGTTTGCGCTGTGATGCAGTGTCTTAGACCACTCGATGCTGTACCAGTTAGGAGTAGACTACAGTGCTACAGTAAGAACAAAATAATCCTAACATTTCCACTCAATAATTTAAGTCTAAGTTTCTCTTAGAATAAAAACCTTAGTGTAACAACAGCTTTAGTAAGTAAGTGCACAAATATCAGTTTCTATTTGGTTCTTTTGGAACTTTTGTAAGTGTAATGTTTACTGTTCATTTTTTATTGTTTATTTCACTTTTGTTTATTATCTATTTCACTTGCTTTGGCAATGTAAACATATGTTTCCCATGCCAATAAAGCCCTTAAATTTAAATTGAATTGAGTGCACGAGAGACTGTTTAAAAGTGATGTGGTCATGTGTGAGTGACAGACTTTGCCTGACTAAAGGGACAGGGGTTTGAGCAAGGGACTACGAACTGGACAGCTGTGCGTGTGCACTTGATTGTGTCATGGAACGCAGATGGACTGAGCTGGACTGAGCTGAGGTTACACTTAAGGAAAAAAACACTTCTGTTGCTCGTGAAATGAAGTAGCCTGAAAAAGGGATGATGGCTGTTCTTCTGTATAAATCCTCTTGGTGCACCGATCCCTTTAGTGGGATCATTTTCGTCAACATCCGCTGAATTGCAGAGCGCCAAATTCAAATTAAATTACTAAAAATATTTAATTTTCATGACATCACAAGTGCAATATACCAAATCACAGCTTAGCTTGTTGTTAATCCACCTGGTGTGTCAGATTTCAAAAAAGCTTTACAACGAAAGCTATCCAAGCGTTTATGTTAGGACAGCTCTCTTAGCAGACAAAACATTACAAACAGCTAGCAGCAAAGTAGATTGGTCACATAAGTCAGAAAAGCAATACAATTAATCGCTTACCTTTGATGATCTTCGGATGTTTGCACTTACGAGACTCCCAGTTGCACAATACATTTTAGTTTTGTTCCATAAAGATTATTTTAACATCCAAAAACCTCCATTTGTTTGGCGCGTTTTGTTCAGTAATCCACAGGCTCATGCAGGTCACGACGGGAAGACGGAAATTCCAAATAGTATCCGTAAAGTTCGTAGAAACATGTCAAACCATTTTTTATAACCATTCCTCGGGTTGTTTTTACAATAAATAATGAATAATATTTCAGGATGGTAGCTTTTCAATAGGAGAGAGAGGAGAGGTCTGCTCCAAGCTGCTCGCGCATGCAAAACTCTGGGGGGGGACAGCTATACACTGACGTGTGATCATTCTCGCTCATTTTTCAGAATAATAGCCTGAAACTATGTCTAAAGACTGTTCACACCAAGTGGAAGCCATAGGGAAGGAATCTGGTTGATATCTCTTTAAATGGAGGGAAGGCATGCAATGGAACAGGAAGGTTTCAGAAAAACAGCACTTCCTGGATGGATTTTCCTCATGTTTCCGCCTGCAATATCAGTTTTGTTATACTCACAGACAATATTTTGAAAGTTTTGGAAACTTTAGAGTGTTTTCTATCCTAACCTGCCAATTATATGCATATTCTAGCTTCTGGGCCTGAGAAATAGGCAGTTTCATTTGGGTACGTTTTTCATCCAAACGTCAAAATACTGCCCCCTGTAGAAAAACACACTGTTACACAATATGCTGACCTCCAAAGAC
This sequence comes from Oncorhynchus mykiss, assembly GCF_057628025.1. Classification (NCBI taxonomy): domain Eukaryota; kingdom Metazoa; phylum Chordata; class Actinopteri; order Salmoniformes; family Salmonidae; genus Oncorhynchus; species Oncorhynchus mykiss. Next base: position 6,108,504 of record NC_143035.1, on the reverse strand, counting down.
ATAAATAGTAATAAAACAGTAGGCTATTGGTTGTCACTTTACACTGGTGCTCAGGTCATGGTGTATGGAGAGAGAATGAGAGAAACACATTATCCCCCCTTCAAAACAGAGAAAGGCAGAGAGAGAGAGATTTTACAGTTTCAATTAAGGTGTAATGTATTTACTCTATCAAAACCAGGGTTGGTAGCATGATTCTTGATTACCGCTCTGTTTATGTAATGTATGTGGTGCCTGATTCCTTGTCTTAGACTGGGTGAACTTAATTGCGCCCCTCCTCCAGACAGAGACAGGGGTGGGGAGGAGGAGAGGAGGAGGGCTCCTCCAGTGTTATACAAGCGGCCGGCTGGGGAGAAATCAATCAGGGAAAATAGGTCAGAAGAGGAGAGCAGAGGAAGACATGGAGTCTCTGAGGACCAGGCCTTTGTTCTACATATAGGAGGACATGAGGATATGCATTGACAAATGCCTATGGCCCATCCCTTATGAGGAAGGAAGCGGGGTTGCATACGTGTTTGCCCATGCATGTGAACAAGTGTGAATGCATGTGTGTGTATGTGTGCTTGTCAGCTCATGTGTGAAAAGTGTGTGTGTTTGGCCTGAAGTGTGCAAAGCTATTTACAGATTAGCACCTTAGGGAAAAGCTAGGCGTTAACTTCAGACCTTCAGCCCAGTAATACAGTATTACAGTGGCATTATAGATCAGAATACAATGCTTTCCCAATCAATACAATGCTTTTCCAATCAAACTCCAATGAGCGTTTTCATAATAATGGATTTACATAACATTTAACTTGCCATTCACCAAAAGAGTTTAAAACACATAAAAAATGCTAACCTTGGGACATTCATACAAATATACTTACTCGTGCATATACAGTGCAGAAAGTATTGAGACCCCTTCGCTTTTTCAACATATTCTAAATTTGATTAAATCGTTTTTTCCCCCATATTTTTTCATATTTACAAAAAATAAATTGCTGAAGTATTTCATTTACATAAGTATTCATACCCTTTACTCAATATATTGTTGAAGCACCTTTGGCAGCAATTACAATCTTGGGTCTTCTTGAATAGGACGCTACAAGCTTGGCACACCTGTACTTGGGGAATTTCTCCCATTCTTCTCTGGAGATCCTTTCAAGCTCTGTCAGGTTGGATGGGGAGAGTCGCTGCACAACTATTTTTAATTTCTCTCCAGAGATATTAGATCGGGTTCAAGTCCAGGCTCTGATTGGGCCACTCAAGGGCATTCAAAGACTTGTCCCCAAGACACTCCTGCATTGTCTTGGCTGTGTGCTTAGGGTCGTTGTCCTGTTGGAAGGTAAACTTTCACATCAGTCTGAGGTCCTGAGCTCTCCGGAGCAGGTTTTCATCAAGGATCTCTCTGTACTTTGCTCTGTTCATCTTTCTCTCTATCCTGACTAGTCTCCCAGTCCCTGCCGCTCAAAAACATCCCCACAGCATGATGCTGCCACCACCATGCTTCACCATAGAGAAAATGAAACACAAGCGGGCTGTCATGTGCCCTTTACAGAGGAGTGGCTTCCGTCTGGCCACTCTACCATAAAGGCCTGATTGGTCTAGTGCTGCGGACGTGGTTGTCCTTCTGGAAGGTTCTCTTAGTCTCCCAGTCCCTGCCACTGAAAACATCCCCACAGCATGATTCTGCCACCAACATGGTTCACAGTAGGGATGGTATTGGCCAGTGATGAGCAGTGCCTGGTTTCCTCCAGATGTGACTCTTGGCATTCAGGCCAAAGAGTTCAATCTGGGTTTCATCAGACCAGAGAATCTTGTTTAAGAATGATGGAGGCCACTGTGTTCTTGAGGACCTTCAATATTGCACAAACGTTTTCTTACATTTCCCCAGATCTCTGCCTCGACACAAACCTGTTTCGGGAACTCTACGGACAATTCCTTCGATCTCATGGCTTGGTTTTCGCTCTGACATGCACTATCAACTGTGGGACCTTATATAGACAGATGTGTGCCTTTCCAAAGCATGTCCAATCAATTGAATTTACCACAGGTGGAGTCCAATCAAGTTGTAGAAACAGCTCAAGAATGATCAATGGAAACAGGATGCACCGGAGCATAATTACGAGTCTCATAGCAAAGGGTCTGAATACTTATGTAAATAAACGGTTCTTTAAACCTGTTTTCGCTTCATCATTATGGGGTATTGTGTGTAGATTGATGTGGGAAAAATGTATAGAATATGTTTTAGAATAAGGCTGTAACGTAACAAAATGTGGAATAAGTTAAGGGGTCTGAATGCATTCCGAATGCACTGTATGTTCTGTCCCCAATTAACTAATATGACAGATATGAACAGATATGTAAGCATGCTGTATAAATTCTGATCAAAAGAGGGATGATAAATACTAATTTGAAACATTTGTCAGGATCATTCAATATAACAGGGATGTTATTGCATTTCCATCTGTATGTGGAAATAATAACACGACAATTAAATCAATAGAATTCTCAAATGCAATAGAATAGAAAATAAGTATTCAAGGTTTACACATGGAATGTAAGTCATGTGGCTTTTTCAATTATGTGGTGCTGTGTTCTCAGGATGTATCAATATTTATTTGTAGGAGTTGAATTTTAAATCACATGTTATATAATGATGGCCCGTGTTGACTCCAATGCTTTCCACATTTATGTCAAGTTGAATGTCCTTTGGGTGGTGGACCCTTCTTGACAAACACAGGACACTGTTGAATGTGAAAAATCCAGCAGCGTTGCAGTTCTTGACACAAACCGTAGTGCCTGGCACCTACTACCTCACTTCAATGTATTATCTTGCCCATACACCCTGTAACACATGCACAATCCATGTATCAATTGTCTGAAATCTTACAAATCCTTCTTTAACCTGTCTCCTCCCCTTCAGCTACACTGATTGGAGTGGATTTAGCTTTCACCTGGATTCACCTGGTCAGTCTATGTTATGGAAAGAGCAGGTGTTCATAATGTTTTGTACAATCACTGTACTTGGAAATGGGTGTGTGTTTGTGTGTGTCTGTGCGCGTTTGTGTGTGCAAGTGTGCTTCTCAGTATGAGCTGCAGGGCAGTTCCATAAAGTTTAATTATATGTTGAATTCCCTGTGGAAGGGCTGAGATTAAACCAAATTAAATTGTGTTGGTGTATAAAACGTATCTGTGCTGCAGAGCACTCACACGCACACGCACACGCACACACACACACACACACAGTCATAAACCCCCTACTCACACACTCCTCCTCATCATCATCATCACACATCACCGTTTTACATGATCAGATTGTTTGAGAGTTGTCTACATATGCAGAATCTTAATTTGAGCCAGTTTGTTACAGCAGAAAAATAATAATGTTACAATAATGCTTGTACGAACTCGAACCCAGGTGCAGAGAAACACAGCAAGCAGAATTAAGGGTGAATCCAGATCTTTTACTTAAAGCCCTGACAGAAACAAGGCAACCGCACAAGAACAAAACATGAGACCTAAGCACAGATACAGGCCAACTGAGGAACCTAAATAGCAAGGCAATCCGGTGAGCAGAGAAGGTAATTAAACACAGGTGAAACCAATAAGTAATAACCAGGGTAACTTGGAAACTAGAAAACAAGGTAAGGGTGCCCTCCAGCGGTAACCTAAGGAAACAACAATCAAATAAAACAGAAACTGTGACAGGACCTGCATTCTCAAGGAACAACTCCTGACATTCCACCAGGGGTAGCTGAACGACGACGGAAATCCCGACTGAGTCCGGGGTCCAGAATGTCCTTAGCTGGAACCAAGGATTGCTCCTCAGGACCGTAATCCTCCCAGTCCACGAGATACTGAGTCCCACTCCAGAACGAGCGACTGGAGAGGATGCGTAGCACAGTGTAGGCTGGCAGTCCCGCTATCATACGAGGCGGAGGTGGAGGCAGAGTGGCCGGAACCAGAGGACTGAGCACCACAGGCTTGAGTCTAGAGATGTGGAAAGTGGAATGAACCCTCATGGACCAGGGAAGACAAAGACGATAGGCCACTGGATGGATGCGCCATAGAACCTTGAATGGCCCAACATACTGGGGTGTCAACTTCCTTGATTCCACGCATAGAGGTAGATCCCTGGTAGACAATCAGACCATCTGGCCTGGATGTAGGAGAGGACTCGAACAGCGATAGCTGTTGGCCTGTTGTTGAACCCATGCTGAGGAGCTCAGGAGAGCTGACTGAGCCCTCCTCCAGGTCCGGCGGCAACGAGAGATGAGACGTTGAGCAGATGGAACCTCCACTTCTCCTGATCTGGAAACAGAGGAGGCTGGTATCCATACAACACCTGGAATGGTGACAGGCCGGTGGAGGAACACTGGAGAGTATTGTGTGTACCCAGGGAAGATGCTAATTCCACGTGGCAGGGTTGGCGGACACACAGCACCGTAAGGCAGTCTCCAGATCCTGGTTCACCCGCTCCATTTGACCTTTGGACTGAGGGTGATAGCCCAGGACAAATTGGCTGATGACCCCAGGATGATCTCCAGAATCTGTTGGCAAACTGGGGGCCCCGGTTGGAGATGATGTCCAGAGGAAGTCCGTGAAGGTGGAAAACAATCTGAATGACTAGCTGAGCATTCTCACAGGCAGATGGAATGTTAGGCAGCGGAATGAAATGTGCCGCCTTGGAAAAGTGGTCCACAATGACCAAGATGACCAATCCATAGAGAGATAAGACAAGCGTCAAGAAGATGTTGGCAGCGAATGAAGAAGCCCCAGAGGCTGCTGACAAGGAGTCTTGTTCCGGGCGCATGTCGGACAGGTAGCCACAAAGGTCAGAGTGTTCTCCCTTGCTGAGGGCCACCGAAACCTCCTCCTCAGAAACTCTAGTGTTAGCTGCCCTCCCGGATGATTGGTGAGACGCGGCAATTGAGCCCACTGATGTACCTTGGACTGTGTCCCAAGAGGAACAAAAAGTATGTTAGAAAGACAGGCGTCAGGAACTGCCTCCCTACCTTGCGCCTCCCTCACTACAGTCTCTATACCAAAGGACACAGGCACGAGGATGAGCAACCTGGGGATGATCCTCACTGGAGCTGGGAAAAAAGCGTGAAAGGCCATCCGTCTTCATGTTGTTAGACCCCGGATGGTATTATAACATGAATCTGAGCCAAGTAAAGAAAAGAGCCCACCGAGGCTGTTGGAGACTGAGGTGTTTAGCCTCCTGGATGTAGGCCAGGTTCTTTTGGTCAGTCCAAACCGTAAAGGGATGTTCGAACACTCCAACCAGTGCCGCCACTCCTCCGGAGCCAGTTTGACCGCAAGAAGTTCCCGATTGCCGACATCATAGTTCCTCTCCGCTGGAGTGAGACACCTGGAGAAGAAGGCACAGGGATGAAACTTTGGTCTTTAGCCGAGTGCTGAGACAGTGCCACACCCACGCCAACTTCAGAGGCATCCACCTCTATCACGAAGGGAAGAAAAGGATCCGCATGAACTAGAATGGGTGCAGAGGAAACTGACGTTTCAGGTTCTGGATCACCTTCTCAGCAGCAGTGGTCCAGCTTAAATGGCCAGCCGAGCCCTTGGTGAGTGAACGCTGTCAATGGTGCAGCCACAGAACTAAAGCCTCTCACAAATCTCCTTTAGAAATGAGCAAAACCCCAAAAATGCTGGACTTGCTTGACTGTGCTGGGCTGCGGCCAGTTGGCCACCACTTCTACCTTTTGGGAGTCCATCCGTACACAGCCCTGAGACACGATGTACCCCAGGAAGGAGATCTGAGGAACGTGATACTCACAATTCTCAGCCTTCACGAACAAATGGTGCTAGAGGAGTCTTTGAAGAACCTGGTTAACATGTTGGATGTGTTCAACCATGAACCTGGAGAAGATGAGGATGTCATCCAGGTACACAAATACGAACTTGTGAAGGAAGTCACGCAACACATCATTAACCAGGACCTGGAAAATGGCTGAAGCATTTGTAAGTCCAAACGGCATGACACGGTACTCATAACGTCAATTTGGGGTGTTGAACGCTGTCTTCCACTCGTCTCACTATCTGATGCGCACCAGATTGTACTCAGATTGTAAATCACATTTTGAGAAAGCCGTAGCTCCTGGAGTCTCTCAAAGGCTGACGACATAAGAGGAAGAGGGTAACGGTTCTTGATGGTAATGTTATTTAAACCCTGGTAATTGATACAGGGACTTAATTCACCATCTCTCTTTTCAACAAATAAAAAACCCGCTTCTGCAGGTGAAGTGGACGGCCGAATAAAACCATCCGCCAGTGCCTCCTTAAGCTAACTGTTCATGGCTGCAGTCTCTGGACCTGAGAGAGAATACTGCCCTCCTCTCTGAGGAGTGGTGCTTTGCAGGAGGTCGATGGCACAATCGTATGACCTGTGAGGAGGCAGTTCGCTTGCCCTTCTTTTGCTGAAGACATGACTCAGATCCCAGTAATCCTGAGGTATGCAGGAAAGATCAGGCTTGTCATCCCCAGCCAGGGGAAAAGGAGAATCGGAAGCCTCCAGATGAGCGGAGCCGGAAGATGTGGAGAGCGTTGCTGGCAGGTGGACTGGCATTAAGGATTCCATATCAGAACTCTTCCTGAGGGCCAGTCAATTTGAGGATTATGGATAGAAAGCCATGGATGTCCAAGAACAGGGGAAGCTCAGGAGAATCAACCAAATGTAACTGGATAAACTCCACAAGATAATCCAGAAGTCGTAGCTGAATAGACATGGTGAGTTACTTCACCTTCCTAGACCTTAGGGGTTGACCATCCAGCGCAGTAACCGACAATGGAATGTCCAGCTTAGGAAGGGGCAGCCCATGTTTATAAACTAATGTGCGATCCAGAAAACAGCCGGTAGCCCCAGAGTCTATGAAAGCAGGAAGGTCCAACTGCCCATTGTCCCACCGCAGGTTGGCCGGAAGCAAGGTGCGTACTGTGTCGGCAGCTGAAGACTGTATCCAACTCGCCAGTATTCTTCCATCTACTGATGAGTCATCCCGTTTCCCGTCAGCTCAAGACAGAAGGCACGGAAATGTCCAGACTGTCCACAGTAAAGATAACGTTGCTCGTTAATCCTACGCCTTCTCCCCAGAGCGGAAAGTCTGGTGCGTCCCAATTGCATCGGCTCCTCTGAAGGATATGAAGGAGAACCAGAGTCGAATTGAGAATTCTGATGGGGTACAGAACAAGCAGACGCAGCATAAGCCAGTGGAACAACCAAAGAATCAACTCCCTCAGCGGGACCCGAAACACTTGAGACCACTCGGAACCCCTCTGTCCTCACAGGAAGACGTTCCCGAAGTCAGTTGTCAATCCAGATGGCCGGAACGATAAGCTCATCCAGAGGGTCAGGGGTGTCCCGGGAAGCCAGTTTATCCTTGAGAACCTCGCTGTGTCCATTCAGAAAGCCTGAGTGAAGTGCCTCTGTATTCCAACCGCTCTCAGCGGCGAGCATCCGAAAGTAAATGGCATATTCAGCTACGCTCCGGCTGCCCTGCCAAAGCGCAATGAGTCTTTGAGCAACGTTCCTGCCACTGATGGGGTGATCAAAACCCTCCTCATCTCCTGGGTGAAGCTTTGCCAATTAAAACAAATGTCTGATTGTTGCTCTCATATGGCCGTGGCCCAGGCCAGAGCCCGTCCTGAGAGCAAGGAGATGACGTATGCCACTCTGGAATGCTCGGTGGGAAACGTTGATGCCTGCAGCTCGAAGGGCAGCGAGCATTGGAGCAGGAACCCACGACACCTCCCAGGATGCCCCTCACAGTGCTCTGGTGCCGGGAGATGAGGCACCCCAAAGGGAGGAAGACGCTGAGCTGGTAGGGAGTGGAGGATTAGGAACAGTGAGCAGCCGTTGATCCCGTCTATCCTGTCTGCAGAGCTGACACAAGAGTTCTTAAATCATCCGACAATGTCTGCAGCCGCGCCTCATGGGTGAGAGCCGACCGTAAATGGTGGAGTCTGGCATGTTCCTCGGACGACTGAGAAATCTCTGCTGGGTCCATTGTTGGCTCTGGTCTCCTGTTACAATAATGCTTGTACGAACTCGAAACACAGCAAGCAGAGGTAAGGGTAAATCCAGATATTTCATTTAAAGTCTTGACAGAAACAAGGCAACCACACAAGAACAAAACATGAGTCCTAAGCACAGATACTGGCCAACTGAAGAACCTAAATAGCAAGGCAACCAGGTGAACAGAGAAGATAATTAAACACAGGTGAAACCAATAAGTAATAATCAGGGTAACCTGGAAACTAGAAAACAAGGTAAGGGTGCCCTCCAGCAGTAACCTAAGGAAACAGCAATCAAATAAAAGAGAAACAGTGACAATCCTGCAGCAACAGGAAAAGTTAATTATTATAATTAATGGACATTTTTGTAGGGGTTGATGCATTTTTCATTATGGCAAATCAAGTCTTAAACGTCAAAGTGGAAATTACAAACTTTAAAAGCCTTTTTAAACCTCAATTACATACAAGTTTGCAGTCCTGCTGTTTAGAAAAAATCTCAGCAACAAAAGCGTGCTCAAACTAAGATCCTATATGTGTAGATTGTTTGTAATCACTGAGGGTGAGGATGACAGCATCAGGTTAGCATAGTCTACACAGGGGTTAGAGGTCAGAAACTTACCAAAACACACTCTCCCTTGTACCTTCCAACTTACACGTTTTTTTTAAGGAACAGGCCATATATTGACCATTTGGACAGATCTCACCATAGCAACATCATGGTGTCTCGCCTGGCTGCCTTTGTCTGGTCCAGTTGGACCAGAGTTGTGTTTGGTAAACATGGACCTCATGTTTGGATGGCCTTGAAACCATCGTCCTCTTGTTTGTTTGTGTTGGTAGTCTTTGTGTTTAGTTTAATAAGTGATGGTATTCAGATTATGAGTCAGTCTGTCTGTCTGTCAGTCTGTGTGTGTCTCATCCTGTAATGTTGAGATCAACGGTCTGGTCATATTAATTGCATCGCAAATAAACTTCAGTTAGCCAATTGTTGAATATAGGGATATAAATGACAGTGTTCAGGCAAAGGGTTGCATCGAATATTCCATACTGTACCACTGAAAATATTTATTTCCACAGGATGTTCATTTTGCTGTTCAAATATACTGAGTGCACAACACATAAGACACACCTTCCTAATATTGAGTTGCACCCCCTTTTTCCTTCAGATCACCCTCTATTTGTCGGGCATTCACCCTCTGAATGGCACACATACAGAATCCAGGTCTCAATTGTCTCAAGGCTTAAAAATCCTCACGGTTTCTTTAACGTGTCTCCACCCCTTCATCTTAGCTGAATTAACAGGTGACATCAATAAGGGATCATAGCTTTCACCTGGATTCACCTGGTCAGTCTGTGTTCCAAATGTTTTGTCCACTCAGTGTATAGTAAGAGAGACCACATTGCTATTGGAGTATGTGTGCATCTGTACGTACAGTACATACGTGTGCACGTGTGTATAATTACAGGGATCCAACATTAGGCATGATGTGTTCCATCTGGGTCCCGGCAGTAGTTATTAGACATGAGGACTCTACAAATACTAACTAGCTGAAGAAAGTGGCCATTCCAAAACAATAACTGACGTTTTTATGCATAGTTAAAAGGAAGATGGTAAAAGTTGTAGGTTGAATTCTAACTCTCTTGTGGTCCGAGTGAAGTGGTTGATCAAAGTTATAAGCGAAATAATTAGTATTCAGTTTACATTGCAAAATGTTGACTCAATCCCTTTCCACACATGAGTGTACACTGGCACTGGTCCATGGTAACTCTCACCCAAACATGAGTGCATTCTGTGAGACCAGCTTTTATCCTCTGGCCTGTGTTCATCTTGAACTGTTTGCCCTGATATGTCTCCCTCTCTGTCTCCCTTTCTCACTCGCTCTCTGTCTTTGTCGCTGTCTATCTCTCTGTCTCACTACCCTCCCTCTTTCCCTTCCACTCTTGTCTTTCTCTCTCTCCCTCACACACAGTTTCCAGAGGTTAACAGTCTGCAGCTTTTGGCCACGTCCTTGTTGCTTCTTCCTGCTCCTCTATTCATCATCCTCTCGCCTCCTCTACGTAACAATTTGTCAGCCTACCGCACCCTGTGCTCCCTCTGACACTCACACTCCTGTAACCCCTGACCTCTGACCATGAACAAAACCATTCTTCTTCCTGTTGTTTCCCCTGAGTGTTTTTTTAAACTCTCTGTCTCACGTTCTCAGTGTGTGTGTGTGTGTGTGTGTGTGTGTGTGTGTGTGTGTGTGTGTGTGTGTGTGTGTGTGTGTGTGTGCGCGCGCGCGCGTGTGTGTGTGCCTGTGTGCATTGGATATATGAGCTCAAGTTTACACAAATCTCTGAAGATCGTCCCTACCCACTCTCTCTCTCTCTCTCTCTCTCTCTCTCTCTCTCTCTCTCTCTCCCTCTCTCGCTCTCTCACTCTCTTGCTCTAGCTCTAGCTCTCACTGTCTCTCTTTCTCTCTATATATCTTCCTCATTCTCTCTAGCAATCCCCTGCTCCCATGATGTGGGTATAAGAGGGGTAGGGAAGGGAATCTGTCCCCGTTCCCTAGCGAAGTCTGGAGTGACAGTAATTAGGCTTCTTGGGGGAACAATGGGACATAAATACACACACACACACACACACCAAAGAATACCAAGATGACTGCTAATAATGACAGGGTAGTAGGGTCTAACATTTCTCCGTTGTTTATTTGTAGTTCTGCGGTAATAGGCTACTGTGATTGTCATCCTTAGTGCCTAATATATCTTGAGTTTAAGACTGTATACCTGTGTACCTGTATACCTACCTATCATCTCTCTCCTAATCAAATCAACGTTTAATGATCGCGTACACAGTTTAGCAGATGTAAAAGCGAAATGCTTGTGTTTACCAGCTCGTTACAGTGCAGCAAAATCACAGCTGACATGCATACCCTTACTACAATACTCAACACCATGACACAGACAATTCCAGGAATTCTCTGATGAATACTTTTTTGGCTAGTAGTTCTGAAAGTAGCTCTCACAAAGCCAAAAGTGGTCCCTGAAAATTGAGTACTACGTCACACATGTTCGGATATGTGCACTACGTCTGCGTTCTCTCTCTTTCGCTCTGCTGTAGGTGCATCATGGGCATCTTGCTGGCTGTCATTCATATGGCAAGGAATGAAACTCATTGCCTGAACTCGAATTGCTAGGGGGCTGGTCCCCGTCGGCGAAAATGCAGGGGAACTGGTGCAAGCGCAGCTTCAAACTAGGGATTTCATGGCTAACTGAGGTACGACAGTAATTCTGCTCATAGATTATGCATTTATGAACCACGGATTGGCACATCCAGCCTAAAGTGGAAGATTTAAAAAAGACTTAATAATCGCCAAAGTTCCAGAGCATGTCTTTAATTGAATCCACGACATTGGAGAGGGAATATACGCCAGACTGATATACAAGCGTAGCTGAAAAGTGGCACCAATCCATTAGGGCTGTATTTGAGAGAACACTTCAGTTGTGTGTCACGGAAACACTGTTCCCAAGAGGGTTGCTGCACTCTCTCAGTGGAATTTAATGATTCCCGTGTTGCTGTCCTACCCCCGACCCTGAACTCTCCCGTTGGCGGAGGAGTGGTGCGGACCTCAATTCAATTTACAGAGGCCTCTCACCCTCCGCATTTTGCCTGCCGCACTGCTAATGTACCTACCTCGCCTGTGTATGCTGGTGTGTCCGTGTGTTCCCTTCACCTATGCTTTCGTAAACTGAACCCAGGGACGAGTTACAGGGGTATGCCGCCGGGACGTAAGATGCAAAAAGAGCCGTGGTGATGAAGATGGCAGTTTCATGTCCAGACTCGCTGCTCAGAACACAACACAGAACAAAAGAGCTGCTGTTGTAATAATGATGGCCACAAACACAAGGACAAGTGTCTCTAACAGGGTCTCAAAGGTTGAGCACTTGTTTCGTCTGAGTCTTGATAGAAACACGCTGCACAAACGGTTGTAAGACACAGGGAAAGCTTTATGCAAACTACTAAATCCATCAGAGAGAAGGGACATTTCCTCAGCCTCTTGCTCTCCTCTTTTTGACCTGTCGTGAGAGTTGTTTTGGCCGCAATCCCTCTGAGTGGCTGGAGGCAGAAGCTTTAAAAAGAATCCAGGCGTATTCTCTGCATTCCACCTGAAATGGACTCTGGCAGGATGACTAGCATTTAGCGCTACATCCAGACCAGTCCAGACCATTCACACTCATGCACACACATGCACACACACACACACACACACACACACACACACACTCCCCCCTATACACATTTTCCTATAATTACTACACACACAGGTCCTCGACCTCCTTGTAGTCAGGCGAGACTCGGCAGCCATCGTTGCCACATCAGTCAGAGTGTATCCAGAGTCTGTTATAACCTAGCTATTGCTGCTACTTCTCCCATCTCTGCTTCCCTCTATGGCATTATTGAGTATGGGATTTATACTGAGAACTCACCCACTAATGGTAATGAGCCATGGGAGTCAGAGTACAGTGAGAGGATGCATTCCCGATTGCAACCTTTTCCCTATATAGTGCACTACTTTTGATCAGAGACCTATGAGCCCTGGTCAAAAGTAATGTAATATGAAGGGAATAGTCTGTTAATTGGGATTCAGCCCTAAACACTGGGAAAATTAGGAGGTTCAGAGGAATAACAAGGTCTGAATCAGGGAGTGATAGGCGGACATACCAGCCAGGTCGCTCAAGATTCCCTTCGAAATTGGACGTTCATCCATGTCCCGAGAACTTCGGGAGACAACTACTAGAGGCAACGCTATTACTAGAGGCAATGCTATTGCCATCAAGTAGGCTTGGGTTTTGCCAGGGCGTTGTGGACGGGGATGGTGATGGACGTAAGGGGTCCGCCTCCGAAGGGTCATATGTTCAATCCCAGTTTGGGATAGGGTGTAACTCTATCCCAAACCTTAACCCTTACCTTAACCATTCAGAATGAATTCCTACATTTAACCAGCCACAAGGAGCCTTGCTAGGACTTATCAGCCTTGCTCAACTTATCAACCGTTGCAACCCAGGGTGTCAAGAACAACTTTAACATTTGACGTTTGGAGCAACATCTACATTTGACGTTTGGAGAAACATGGACGAAGGTCAAAATCTGAAGTAAAATAAGTCAAACCTTGAGATCACATACAGCCATTACAGAGATGCGAAAACTGAGGAGAGGAAACAGTGTAGGAGTGCAAGGACACTTCTCTAGCTCTCCCCTGTCCACTTCACCTAGACCTGAGAGTCAGGGTGGGTGTATGGTTGATCCAGTCAGAGACAGGGTAGGGCAGGCGGACCAATTAGATGACAAGGGATGCCAGCCTGGACCAATGAGATAGTAGGGGAGGGCAGGTTGGACCACTCAAAGACAGGCGAGAGAAAGATGGACCAATCCGAAGGCAGGGCAGGGCAGGTGTAACGGTTTTCTTCCGCTGAAGGAGAGGAGGACCAAAATGCAGCGTGGTTAGAGTTCAACATGTTTAATCAAGACCATACACGAGAACACTACAAAATAACAAACGCGAAAACCGAAACAATCCTATCTGGTGCAATGACACAAAGACAGAAGACAACCACCCACAAAATACCCACAGAATATGGCTGCCTAAATATGGTTCCCAATCAGAAACAACGATAAACACCTGCCTCTAATTGAGAACCAATCTAGGCAACCATAGACTTACGTAAATACCTAGACTAGAAAACACCCCATAAACATACAAAACCCCTAGACCAGACAAAAACACATAAATCCCCCATGTCACACCCTGACCTAACCAAAATAATAAAGAAAACAAAGATAACTAAGGCCAGGGCGTGACAGCAGGCTGGACCAATCAGATGGTACTAGGGCACACCTATCTGCTGAGAGCCTGGAGGAGATCTAGGACAAAGGAAGTCAATACCTGAGACAGGGAACGGGATGAGACACCTGGGACAGGGCTCTGTATGTGTGCGTGTGTGAGTGTATGTGTTTGTTAGCATGCATGTGTGTGTGTGTGCATGCATGCGTGTGTGCTCGTGTGCGCGTGCGTATGTGTGTGTGTTGTGTGTGTGTGTTCATTTGGAGTCAAACACACTAGGGAGGGGAGAGGAGAGTGAGGCTTGAAGCAGCTACGGAAAATAAACAACTTGCATTGCTCTTTGAGTATGCTGTGTCTCTATTTGAAGTGCAAGTAAGAAGGAAGGCATTACAAGCAGGTGGCTTTTGAAATCTGTCTGCCTAATGTAAAGTATTATGGAACAAGTCTGCCATGTTGGTTCTGGTGAGGTGACATATTTTGTCATTGTATTTATTATGGATCCCCAAGGCAGCAGCTACTCTTCCTGGGGTCCAGCAAAATTAAGGCAGTTTAAACCATTTTAAAAACCTTACAATACAATACAGATTTCACAACACACTGTGTGCCCTCAGGCGCCTACTCCACCACTACCACATATGTACAGTACAAAATCCATGTGTACGTGTGTGGATAGTGCGTATGTTATCGTGTGCGTGTGTATACATGTGTCTGTGCCTATGTTAGTGAGGCTTCACAGTCCCCGATGTTCCATAAGGTGATTTTTTATTGGTCGTATTATGGCTGCAAGACAGTGTTGCAGGTACGCGTCCAGAAATGGCCTCGCATTCCCCATTCAGTGCACTTATTTGACCCAAAACCTATGGGGGCATGTTGGATGAATATAAATAGACATGCTTTTTCTTTGCTCAAGAACTCGATAGCGTCTGTAGAAGCTGTCAGTGGTGATGCATGGTGACTACTTTATCCCAGTATCTAATAAATCATCCATTGTTTGCTCCCTTCACCCTACAATTGGCTGGGTCATTGTTTCTCTTCCTGCTACGTCTTGTTGTCACATCTTTATTGTGCCTACTGATCCGATGGGCAAACCTCTCTATCAAAACTGGCTCTCACAGTCTCACGACGGAGTTATACATTCATCCATGTTTCTCAGACATCACGTTTAGGCATTAACACCGATTTTTTTAAGATTAGGGTTAAGGTTTGGGATAGACTAAACAAAAATCAAGAACATCTTTGCACTGCTGGATTTGAACTTGCAACCTTTGAAATCAGATGCTTACACCCATCTGTCGTACACATTCACAACACCATATCAAAACCGAAACCTACTTGAAGGTAAGAGCACTCACTGTTGCCACTTGTGACCGGTTTCCACCTCATCTCCCGACGTCCTCAGATATGGATGAACGTCGAATAGTGAGTGACCTGTATCATGGGTGACCTGGCTGCTCTATCACTGCCACCTCTCAAGTACTGTGGAAGATTCATGGTACATACAAGCACAAATGCACACGTAAATGCACAAAAATGCACACTCACGCATGGTGTGTTTGTGACTTAAGCCTGACATGGTGCAGGTTTGATGCCTGGTCATGTAACCTTTCAGAGGCACAATTAACACCTGTCCCAGTGCTCATATGGCATGGTAATCCATGCAAACACATGGGGGACTGCTGTCTGACCTCAGCAATGACACTAACTATCTCACAGAGAAAAGAGAGGGGAGAGGTGAGGAGAGAGGGACACACAGAGAGTCACACATAGAGAGATGAGAGAGCGAGCGAGAGAGAGAGAGAGAGAGAGAGAGAGAGAGAGAGAGAGAGAGAGAGAGAGAGAGAAGCCTTGCTCTCACTGCAGCCCTCAGCTGATGTTTCCACACAGTTTCACAAGCTATTGTGAAAAGGGAAACCCAGACGCGAGCTGCCCAGTGACGCGAGCCTACCAGACCAGCTAAAATACTTTTATGCTCGCTTCAGGCAAGCAACACTGAAGCATGCACGAGAGCACAGGCTGTTCAGGATGACTGTGTGATAATGCTCTCTAGGTAGCCAATGTGAGCAAGACCTTTAAACAGGTCAACATTCACAAAGCCGCGGGGCCAGACGGATTAACAGGGCGTGTACTCAAAGCATGCGCGGACCTCTCCCTTTTCAACCTCTCCCTGACCGAGTCTGTAATTCAAGCAGACCACCATAGTCCCTGTGCCCAGGGAAGCGAAGGTAACCTACCTAAATGATTACCGCCCTATAGCACTCGTAGCACTCACGTTGGGTTCCGGGATACCCTAGACCCACTCCACTCCAAATCGCATACAGCCCCAACAGATCCACAGATGACGCAATCTCAAGGGCACTTCACACTGCCCTTTCCCATATGGACAAAAGGATCACATATGTGAGAATACTGTTCAATGCTGTTCAACACCTTAGTGACCACGAAGCACATCACTAAGCTAAGGACCTTGGAACTAATCACCTCCCTCTGCAAATGGATCCTGGACTTCCTGATGTGCCTCCCCCAGGTGATAAGGGTAGGCAACAACAAGTCTGCCATGCTGATCCTCAACACTAGGGCCCCTCAGGGGTGCATGCTTTGTCCCCTCCTGTACTCCCTGTTCACCCACGACTACGTGGCCAAACATGACTGCAACACCATTATTAAGTTTGCGGACGACAAAACAGTGGTAGGCCTGATCACCGACAACAATGAGACAGCCAATAGGAAGGTCAGAGAACTGGCTGTGTGGTGAGGGGACAACAACCTCTCCCTCAATGTGAGCAAGACAAAGGAGCTGATCGTGGACTACAGGAAAAGGCGGGCCATACAGGCCCCCATTAACATCGACGGGCTGTAGTGAAGCGGGTCGAGAGTTTCAAGTTCCTTGGTGTCCACATCACCAACAACCTGGTCCAAACACACCAAGACAGTCGTGAAGAGGTCATGACAAAACCTTTTCCCCCTCAGGAGACTGAGCTGCACCACCGAGAGCATCCTGACCGGTTGCATCATCACCTAGTATGGAAACTGCTCGGCATCTGACAGTAAAGCGATACAGAGGGTAGTGCATACAGCCCAGTACATCACTGGGGCCAAGCTTACTGCCATCCAGGACCTATATAATAGGTGTGTAGGAGGAAAGCTCATAAAATTGTCAGAGACTCCAGTCACCCAAGTCATAGACTGTTTTCTCTGCTACCGCACGGCAAGCGGTATCGAAGCGCCAAGTTTAGGACCAAAAGGCTCCTTAACAGCTTCTACTCCCAAGCCATAAGACTGCTGAACAATTAATCAAATGGCCACCGGACTATTTACATTGAACCCCCCCCCCATTTGTTTTGTTCACTGTTGCTACTCACTGTTTATTATCTATGCATAGTCACTTATTATCTATGCATAGTCACTTCACCCCTACCTACATGTACAAATGACCTGTTCTCCCGCACACTGACTTGGTACCGGTACCCCCTGTATATAGCCTCGTTATTGTTATTTTATTGTGTTATTTTGTATTATATTTTACTTTCATTTTTGGGGTAAATATTTTCTGAACACGTCTTGTACTGCACTGCTGGTTAAGGGCTTGTAAGGAATAATTTCACGGTAAGGTCTACACTTGTTGTATTCGGCGCATGTGACAAATAAAGTTCGATTTGATTTGATTTGCTCTTGTTATGCTTTTATTAAGCCGTATATGAAAGGAACAAACAGGAAAAGAACCCTGCAGCATCTCATCCACAGCATGTCAAACCCACACACATACTAAACCCTTCACCTGCCGCCAATTAAAACCTCACAGAATCACACATCAATACAACACGACTTTGACGGAACAAATTTTTCGACATAACTGGTTATAACGGGTATCCATTTCTCTATCACAAAAGCTGTTTGCACATGCACAGACGATGAGCATGTAATTCCCTGCCCCCTGTCAAGCGCAGCTCTAGCTATAATAACCTAAACAAACACACAACGGTCTGGGAGAAGGATATTAGCGGAGTCTCCCTCCCCTTCCTCCCTCACAGCTTCTCCAAGTGTACTTTTCAAGGTGCGGGGCTTGGGTATCTCCATGGCAACAGGGAAGCAACCAGGAACAGAGGAGGGGTGGAGAGTGTAGGGGGAGGGGGGGGGGGGGGGTGGGAGGGTGGGCGGGCAGGCGGGTGGTGGCAGACGGGGCTGCTGGGTAGGGTTTGGAAGATTGTGACATTTCCCAGCAATGCCACGAACAGCTAGAGCCGAGGAAAGGGCTGGGCTCACTTCACAAGGAGTGTGTCTGTGTGTGTTTGTTTGTGTGTTTCGTGTGTGTGTGTGAGTGAGTGAGTGTGCCTTCTTGCCTGCCTGCGTGCGTGCGTGTGTGAGTGTGTGCGTGTGTGTGGGAGAGGCTGAGGGCAATTCTACAAAGCCTTGAGGGCCTTCATGTGATGTACTGTAAATACCTGGTGAAAGATCTCCTCTCTCTCTCACACACACACACACACACACACACACACACACACACACACACACACACGCACGCACGCACGCACACACACACACGCACACACACACACACACACACACACACACACACACACACACACACACACACACACACACACACACACACACACACACACACACACACACACAAACACAGGTGCAGTGTCTCTGTTAGTATTGTGAGGACCTCCAGGTGTTATTGGGCTGTTTTTACCTGCATGCACCCACACTGGCCCAGATATACAGTTTCTCACCCTATCCATTTATCTCTCTCTCCCATTTTTGTTTTACTTTCTCTGCCTGCTCTGTCTCTCTCCATATCATACAACCCCATATTTCTCTCTCTCGTTCTCTCTCTTTTTTTGCCACACCGCAGGCAGTAGGTGGTAATGAGTTGACAGCCCAATCCTATAACGGATAATGAAGCCGGATGGAACACAGGTGCATGAAGTCACTGTGCGAGAGGAGAAAGGAGAGAGACAAGACCACACTGCACAGGCAACCTTGCAGAGCAGAGGTCACAATACTAAATGTAAAACATAGCTCAAACATGGACCTCACTTTTATTTTCTTCTCTTTTCGTGTACTTTACTTAATTTCCTAAACGTTTTAAAAGTTAAGATGTGGCAAGGTTCTGTATACCACAATGAAAGAGGATGCCTAAAGACTGGACATGAAACGTAAGATGCTTTATATTTGCCTTCGGTTGTGCTTTTTCATTCCCCTCCCGACCTTAGCCTTTCAGTTCCGTCTGCCGCCACGCAAGGCGATGTTGCACCACTGCTTATCCTGACTCCGGACGCTCACTGGATATTCCAAGTTTATGCAAGCTTTTCAGAATGGTGCACAGTGTTGGCGGCGTGACCAGTGAAACATGCACTCCAAACATAATTGATTCGGGAGAATAGTTTAAAGTTACAAAACAACTTTTGTCCACTATTAAATTACTATTTCTCGGGTGGAAGGGGAAAGGTTGGTCATTTTTACAGATGTTCCTCTCGTTTATTTAAGCTGTCATGAACTGTCAATCAGTCGCAGCACGCCCAATGTTTTCAGAACTATCCTCATCTACCTCGCGCCTCCCTGCGTGAGTACAGTCAGAGAAATGTGTGGGCGCGCGTGTATGTGTATGTAGAGTCGGGGAGTTGTCAGAGCGCAGAGGCAAGGAGCAGGAGCGAGAGAGAGACAGAGTGTGTGTGAGCGAGAGAGATTGAGAAAGCGAGAGAGAGACAGAGAGAGGGAGGGGTTGAGCGAGAGAGAGAGGTTGAGCGAGAGAGAGAGAGAGAGAGAGAGAGAGAGAGAGAGAGAGAGAGCGTTCTCTCCCGGTGCACTTGGCAGTTAGTTGCGGGCTGCTGTGCTGTTGCTGTCGTGGCGGTGTGGCTAGTCGCGGGGAACTTTAGCACACTGGAGCCCGAAGTCCCACTCTCTCACCTGCGCAGTTCGGAGCTGCCATGGGTCTCGCGCCTGGATTGACTATCTTAATCATTCTGTCGGCCTTTCTGCACACGAGTGGCCTATATATCGCCAGTAGCGTAGGTACGTAAACGTGGGACTGTTTATGTTTACAATGTTTTGCTGTTTCCATACGCTGGGGGTCAATTGGGTAGACGCATCCTTCTGCGCGCCCAACATAGTAGCCTGGGCTGTAGGCTGCAGCTACTGTATATACACACCCTAAAAACGTCCCTTTTCAACTTTGGTTTAGTGGATGGATCAAGGTTAGTGGATCAAGGTTCCCGATACTTTTCCCGGAGACTGCTCTCTCTCTGTGCTGTGTCAGGACAGGCAGTGTTGTTAAGTGTGCGTTTCTCTCTCTCCTCTCCTCTCCTCATCCCGCTCCTGACGCGGGCGGGCGGTTTAGCATTTCGGACAGTGGAATTCACTTTGGCTGTGACAGGATGCAAGGATAGGTTTGTTGTCGGCGTTTGCCATGGAGTAACCTTATGTGATTAGGTGGAGATAGAAGCTATCGATTTGGTCACAAGAAGAGAAGGGTCGGGTGTTTTCGATTAGAAATGAACATCTAATCCCCGTTACATTAGAGAATAATACTAGTCATAATAATAACAACAATATACATTGCAGAATAATAACATTGCACAGTTTACGCTTAGTATCCATATCTCACTCATGTTTTGCAGAAAACTTTTATTTAGTGACCATGGGGAAATTATATAGCCTACCAAAACATGTTGGGCTCTGTTATCATGGAATCAGACATGGAATCAGATTGATAAAATCTTGCAGGAATCAAGTATGTGGTGCACCTCACCCTCGCCTCCTTATTTGCACCGATATTAAATCATGATCTCGGTTACACTCATTGTAGTGATTCAAACAAAACACCATAATACGTATTATCTGTGTTAAGATATCTGTTTAGATAATAATCATGCAAGTGATATTGAGAAGGACAGCGGAGAGTCGTTAGTGTCACTGACGTGATCTAGTGCTGTGGCTTTGAGTAGAGAGTAGTGATATGTGGGCGAGGCGCAGCGTTCTGTCACTAGCGCCCCGGAGGGAGCGTCTCTCTCACGCGTCTAAAAGCTGCCTCCGAGGGAGGTGTCACTGTCAGTGTCACAGTTATATTGCGGTGCGTAGCCAAGAAAACGGCCTACAGTGCATTAAGACCTGATTATGGGGAAGAAATAATGATGGTGATGCAATAGGCTAAAATACATTATTATTAATTAGGCTGCATGTCTCTCCAAATGTTAACTCCATTGTAACCAGACTTCCCACAGCAAAACAAGCTGACATTAACTACTCCCTTTCATCTGCTTGCTCTGCCCTCAGACTTAGCCTCACATTTAAGTGTTTTACCATTTTCTTTTCAGGACAACCATGGCTACAAGTGGAATATAAAATGTACATAAACAGTTGCATTCATGAGTTTTATTGACAAAGGTCAATACAAATTTGGTCAGTCAATCAAAAACCTGATAAAAAATGAATGTATAAGAATGCTGAAAGTATGGATATTGTTTGCTCATTGGGAAATGAATATCCTACTAGTCAGTGTCAACTTAGAGTTTGTGATAGCAACTATGTGAACTTATAACAGTATCATAGACACGTCCTGGGATTTCCTATGATCTTCTATGTAGAACCCCTTACCTTCGACTCTTGTGTGGCTTGTGAGTGTCATAGAACAAACAGCACACAACCCATCAAGGACGTGGGGTTGCATCTGGGTTCAGGGGTGGGGTGTGTATGTTTGTGTGTCTCTGTGTTGGGCAGGCTTATCTGTTTGAAGTCCATGCATATTTTCTCTGTGATCAAGAAGGGATGCAATTAGGAACAGAACATGACATCTCTAACGTAACCCCTCCCCTTTTCCCTAATTCTCTTTCCCAACTCTGCCTAATTTTCTTATTCTCTCTCATTCCTGCCCTTTCCTATCCTCCTCATCTCCCCCTTCTCCATCCCTTCCTCATCTCCCGCTTATCCTCCCTCTGCATTCCTCTCTCACCTCTTCTCTCCTTCTTCTCCTCTCCCATCCTATCTCTCCCACTAACCTCTCTCCTCCTCTTCTCCCTTCTCCTCTGCTCTCCCTCCCCCTCTCCCCGCCTCCACCTGTCCCACTTGTCCCTCTCCACCCTCTCCTCCCACCACCCTTTTCTCCCTCATGTCCTATCCACCTGTCCCTCTTCCCATCTCTCCCCTCCTCCAACCTTCAGACTCCCTGCAGCATGTCCTGGGGGAGTATGGACTGGTGAGGCCCGTGAGCGTGGACGCAGACGGCCGCTTCCTGTCCCACGCCGTGTCGGCCGGCCGGCCGGGGGTGGGGGCGGGGCAGCCCCATAGGCGCTGGAAGAGGGAGACCGGAGAGAACGGGGGAGGAGGAGGAGATGAAGAAAGAGAGGAAATGTACGAGGAGGACGGAGGGCCCCGACACAGACAGCTTTACTACAACGTCACCGTCTTCGGCCGGGAGTTCCACCTACGTCTGCGGCACAACGCGCGACTGGTGGCCCCCGGAGCCAAGATGGAGTGGCACGATGATAACGACAGCAACGGGACAGCCACGCGCTCCGAGCCACTGCAGGGAGACTGTTTCTACGTGGGTGACGTCACAGACACGCCCGGAGCCACCGTAGCAATCAGCAACTGCGACGGCCTGGTGAGTTTGGGTTGTTTGGGTTACTGTAGAGAATGCCTGTGTCCGCTGTGAACAGCGCCCATCTAATTGTCTCTTAACACTGTTTCAGTTCTGTACTGAGTTTGACATTCGTCCCGCTCAAGTTTACTACGCTGTATAGAATTTCCTGTGCGGTTCTTATTGCTGATTGGTGGCGCTTTATCGAGCTCTGTGCTTTATGAAAATCTAGCTCATTTGACTGGATGCATTGCATTGGTGATGTTTCTGTTTTTGTCAAATCTGTTTTTGTCTGTTCAGGACTGTGTAAGGATGTTTCTCTCAATTTAGATGGCCTGGAAGGCCTGTGGAGTGAGGTTATGAGTCGCCATTCCTATCCCAATCTTTAGATTGTGTGTGCTTATGTGTCAACGACTGCGAGAGAGAGAGAGAGAGCGAGAGCGAGAGAGGAGCCATGTCCGAGTTTCCATAGGAACGCCCAGTGCGTAGACAGAGAGAGAGACAGAGAGAGAGAGGAAGAGCGAGAGCAAGAGAGAGAGAGAGAGAGAGGGAGGGAAACACAGAGAGACAAGAGACAGACAGAAACAGACACAGAGAGATAGAGAGAGAGGGGAAAGAGAAATAATTCTACTGTGTAACCCCTTGACTTCTCTCTGGTGACTCAGCATGCTTCCTGGTTGACCCCAGGGTTCAGAGGTCATGGAGGGGTCATGTTGCTATTTTGTTGATGCTCCTCGGTGAGGCCCGCGCGACGTGTGTAGTAGCTGAGTTGTGTTCTACTTGACTCCACTTTTCACTCAGTTGAAGTCAGAGAGAGGTGACACTGAAGTTTGTTATACAGATGTCATTTGATATATTGAAATAGGCTATGTGATTTGCTTGAGTGTGTTTATTGAAATGATCAAATCAAAAGATTAAGAGTTAGTTGTATTTCTGTTGTCAATGCAATGTTAGGTAGGTATTTTGAAGACTAAATGGAGTGAGCGATGGGTTTGAAATGTCATGCATGGATGTTTGGTCTGTGTGTTTGTCTCGGGGGGTGGAGGAGAGGGAGGCCCCAATGACCTGCATTTTTTTGTCTCTGTGGGACTGTGTATGTGTGTTTGACTTGCCTTTAGAGAAGAGAGGAGGAGAAGAGGAGGACAGGACCCCTCCTCTTAGGGAATAAGAAGAGGAGAAGGGAGTGAAAGAAGAGATGGGAGGAGGAGAAGAGGAGGACAGGACCCCTCCTCTTAGGGAATAAGAAGAGGAGAAGGGAGGGAAAGAAGAGAAGGGAGGAGGAGAAGAGGAGGACAGGACCCCTCCTCTTAGGGAATAAGAAGAGGAGAAGGGAGGGAAAGAAGAGATGGGAGGAGGAGAAGAGGAGGACAGGACCCCTCCTCTTAGGGAATAAGAAGAGGAGAAGGGAGGGAAAGAAGAGAAGGGAGGGAAAGAAGAGATGGGAGGAGGAGAAGAGGAGGACAGGACCCCTCCTCTTATGGAATAAGAAGAGGAGAAGGGAGGGAAAGAAGAGAAGTGAGGAGGAGAAGAGGAGGACAGGACCCCTCCTCTTAGGGAATAAGAAGAGGAGAAGGGAGGGAAAGAAGAGAAGGGAGGAGGAGAAGAGGAGGACAGGACCCCTCCTCTTAGGTAATAAGAAGAGGAGAAGGGAGGGAAAGAAGAGAAGGGAGGAGGAGAAGAGGAGGACAGGACCCCTCCTCTACGGGAATAAGAAGAGGAGAAGGGAGGGAAAGAAGAGAAGGAGAGGATGTTCCTTCATTAGACCATTGTTCATTAGTCGACAGCCAACAACTGGAGCCGTTTAGAGCTGAGTACACTGGGGACCTTTTGACCAGCTGAGAGAGCAGGCACCCAGCCAGCAGCCAGACAGCCAGCCAGTAGCCAGCCAATATACTGCCAGCATGGGCACAAGGGGCAGGCCCTACACCACCTCTCTGCTCTGCTCAGGCCTGCCCCCCAGCTCACTGCCTGGCCACTAGCCACAATCCAGAGAGAGGGGAAAGGGAGAGAGAAAAAGAGAGAAAGGGAGAGTGAGGAGATGGGGATGAAGGGAGTGGCAGACAGGAGAAGGGTGAAGGAAAAGACAGGGAGGGAGAAAAAGAGACAGAAGGGGAGCCAAAGCAGAGTGCAGAGAAACCAAGAGACAAGGAGAGAGGAGAGAGAGCGAGAGAGAGAATGAGAGCAAGGCTGGTGTGGGAAAATGAATGGTCTTTGAGGTGAATTGGTTTCTTGTGAAGAAAGCCATATGTGATCAACTGGTGAGGTCTTGTTGAGTAGTTGAGGAGAGGCGGCACAGTGGGGAAAAGGGCGTTGGAGATGGTGGTCATGTGGTGGTGGGGTAAAGGAAAATTAAATTACAGCATGACTGTAGTATGCCCCTTCCCTCAGACTCCCCCACATGTGGGAGAGAATTTATTTACAGAAATCATATCCTAAACTTACCTAACCTAGCCTCTTGGAATATTTTATACATCCGTGTGTGTGTATGTGTGTGTGCGTGTGTGTGTGTGTGTTTATAAACCTCGTCCCACTAATGGCTTTCCCCCTGGCCTAGCATACTCGGTCAAAGCTAAAGAAGCTGTTCGAAGTCTGTGTGTGTCATTCTCTGCTCTCCTGTATGCATTAGAAAGACAGCCAGGCTGGAGAAAGAGAGAGCGTGTGTGTGTGTGTTTGGGGATTTTTCCGTAGCAGAGGGCGAGAGAGAGAGTAAAAGATAGAAAGAGAGAGAGAGAGAGAGAGAGAGAGAGAGAGAGAGAGAGATGTGTGGAATGTACAGTAGAGTCTGTTAGCCCAGAGGAGAAGAGAGGAAAGGCAGTTCCTGCTGTTCTTCTGTATCCTGCCACCACTGTCCTCCTCCTCCTAGCCCAGACCACAGACAGAGAGAGGGGGATAGGGGGAGGAGGAAGAGAAAGAGGAGGGAAAGGGAGAGAGAGAGGAGGGAGGGAAAGGGAAAGGGAGAGAGAGGAGGGATAAACAGAGCGAGAAAGAGGTCTGTATTAACTTGAACTGATTGCCTGATCCCAACACATGGACTGTACATAACTTTGTACATATGTTTTGTACTGTAAACTATTAAATAAAATAGCAGTCTTCATAAAGACATAGATTCTCACAGCCATCTAAACTTACATTCCAGATGGACCAGGCTTGAGATAATCAGAGGGTGCAGCCAAATGATAGGGCGGCATTGTGTTGCCGTGGGAACATAGAGTCAGGCAGGTATACAGGTATGGATTCAGCCAATAGGAAGGCCCGGAGAGGGAGAGACGGAGTACTTCATTGGCTGGAACTGGAAGCTGGGCAGAGAGCATAAAATCACATATAGAACTGATGATTTATGGGATCTCTATGGGTCCCAGACCTTTCTCTAATGTACGTCTCAATCTAACAATCAGACAGATAGGAAGACAGATTGACAAAAGGATAGACGGGCGGTGGATGGCAGACCTGTCATCATCCCTGCTAACCTTTAGCAACAGGTGGGAGAACACCTGGACAGCAGAGACATGTATTACACCCACACACAAGTCGCACACACACACACACACACACACACACACACACACACACACACACACACACACACACACACACACACACACACACACACACACACACACACACACACAAGCACGCACACACACACACACACACACACACACACACACACACACACACACACACACACACACACACACACACACACACACACACACACACACACACACACACACACACACACACACACACACACACACTGTCTCCAGCATATGGCAGATACAATACATGCATGGTGAAACAAGTGTTGGGCTCAATTCAGAATTGATTTGAGAATGCCTCAAATTCGAATTCCATTGTTGAATTGGAATTTAATTTGCATTGAAGTAGTAAACAGGTTGTGATGACTTGAGTTCATTGTATTGAGAGCATGTATTTGCTGAATGAATATATAGTGCAATTTATTGGGCCACTTTTGTGTAAGGTTTTGCCGAAAGAGTTTACAGGGGAATAGTGTTTACGGTTATGGGAAATGTGTGTGTGTGTTTTTGGGAATGACGTAAGGCTATGGGTTTTTGTGCTACAGGAACCCGTTTTTGTGTTTAAGCAATCGAGAAAATCTGTAAAGGGAATAGAATTGAATTCAGTGACATTAAATTAAATTAAATTGCCCTCTTCTATTCTATATTAGGTGTAGTCTATAGAAATAAACAGGTAACAGCCAAAATAATGGAAACACCAACATAAAGTATCTTAATAGGATGTGGGCCGCCACGAGTCTGAACAGCTTCTATGCACCTCGGCATAGATTCGACAAGGAGGGACGTGACACCATTCTTCCATAAAAAATGTAATCATTTTATGTTTTGTTGAGGGAGGTGGGAAACTGTCTCAGGCGCCACTACAGAATCTCCCATAGGTTTCCCATTGGGTTGAGATCTGGTAACTGAGAGGGCCATGGCATATGTGTCACGTTCGTCATAACGACGAGACCGAGGCACAGCATGATAAGAATACATTCATTTAATTACACAAAGAACACTAAACAAGCGCCAGTGCCGCTATAAGCCACGAGTGCTGACAGGCAACTACACATAGACAATAACCCACAAAGCCAAAATGGACAATGACAACCTAAATAGGATCCCCAATCAGAGACAACGATAAACAGCTGCCTCTGATTGGGAACCAATTCAGGCCACCATAGACCTACATTTACCAGACAAATCAGTGAGATGTGTCTCAAAATGGCCACACACCTCTTCAAACTGTGCACAGTTCCGAAATCATTTCAATGCCTTCAACTATAAGGTGCTTTAAAAAAAAAAAAAGTTTTTTAGCTCTCTTAGCTTTGCCATTGAGGAACTGAAGCAAGCACACTTTTTTTTGTTGTTGTATGGGAGCACAGCCCTGTGTCCCCACCATCACACAATTACTGTTGTTTGTACAGGAACACAGCCCTGTGTCCCCACCATCACACAATTACTGTTGTTTGTACAGGAACACAGCCCTGTGTCCCCACCATCACACAATTACTGTTGTTTGTACAGGAACACAGCCCTGTGTCCCCACCATCACACAATTACTGTTGTTTGTACAGGAACACAGCCCTGTGTCCCCACCATCACACAATTACTGTTGTTTGTACAGGAACACAGCCCTGTGTCCCCACCATCACACAATTACTGTTGTTTGTACAGGAACACAGCCCTGTGTCCCCACCATCACACAATTACTGTTGTTTGTACAGGAACACAGCCCTGTGTCCCCACCATCACACAATTACTGTTGTTTGTACAGGAACACAGCCCTGTGTCCCCACCATCACATACTTACTGTTGTTTGTACAGGAACACAGCCCTGTGTCCTCACCATCACACACTTACTGTTGTTTGTACAGGAACACAGCCCTGTGTCCCCACCATCACACACTTACTGTTGTTTGTACAGGAACACAGCCCTGTGTCCTCACCATCACACAATTACTGTTGTTTGTACAAGAACACAGCCCTGTGTCCCCACCATCACACAATTACTGTTGTTTGTACAGGAACACAGCCCTGTGTCCTCACCATCACACAATTACTGTTGTTTGTACAGGAACACAGCCCTGTGTCCCCACCATCACACAATTACTGTTGTTTGTACAGGAACACAGCCCTGTGTCCTCACCATCACACAATTACTGTTGTTTGTACAGGAACACAGCCCTGTGTCCCCACCATCACACAATTACTGTTGTTTGTACAGGAACACAGCCCTGTGTCCTCACCATCACACAATTACTGTTGTTTGTACAGGAACACAGCCCTGTGTCCCCACCATCACACAATTACTGTTGTTTGTACAGGAACACAGCCCTGTGTCCCCACCATCACACAATTACTGTTGTTTGTACAGGAACACAGCCCTGTGTCCCCACCATCACACAATTACTGTTGTTTGTACAGGAACACAGCCCTGTGTCCCCACCATCACACAATTACTGTTGTTTGTACAGGAACACAGCCCTGTGTCCCCACCATCACACAATTACTGTTGTTTGTACAGGAACACAGCCCTGTGTCCCCACCATCACACAATTACTGTTGTTTGTACAGGAACACAGCCCTGTGTCCCCACCATCACACAATTACTGTTGTTTGTACAGGAACACAGCCCTGTGTCCCCACCATCACACAATTACTGTTGTTTGTACAGGAACACAGCCCTGTGTCCCCACCATCACACAATTACTGTTGTTTGTACAGGAACACAGCCCTGTGTCCCCACCATCACACAATTACTGTTGTTTGTACAGGAACACAGCCCTGTGTCCCCACCATCACACAATTACTGTTGTTGTTTACTCAATCTAAAAACATTCCATCATGTTGAAGGCTTAATCTATAGCCAGCATGGCTAGCTACAGTACGTTATAAAATATTATCTTACAGGGTTAGGCTTTCAAACGGCACTTCAGACAAAGAGATTGTCATTTTGATTGCGCATAGAATGGAGTCATGAGTGCATTCAAGCGTGTGTTCCGTGACTAATTTCCTTCGCAACATGTCAAACATTCTGTTCAGGACAACCCAGAGTATAAGGCGTGTCATCTTTGTAACGGTGGATCAAACACATTGATCATGAATGTTGATACTGTAAATAACACGAGTTTTCAAATATGGAAATGGTAAGTTCACATTTGGACTCGTGGGTGTGTGGTTTGCTGGTATGACATCAAAGTGGTATTTATATATTATGATCTTCAACGACTCATCGTTCAGAACACATTTCCCTCAGTCAGGCAGCAACAAATGTGCAAATGTAGCCTAATTCGCTGGAGGGTTGGGGGCATTTTCTTGTCTTGCTCGCTTCTCAAGTTTATAACGGCTGTTAGTCAAAACCCATGCAGCGCTGCGACGCAAAGCACCTACGTTTCTATTAAGGTGCTTGTTAATGACACGGGATGACAGTGTCTGTGAGTGGAAAGGGCTACAATTAATGATAGAGGAAAACAAAACCCGTATGTGGATATTCTTAGTAGAGGTCGACCGATTAATCGGCATGGCTGATTAATTAGGGCCGATTTCAAGTTTTCATAACAATCGGTAATCGCCATTTTTGGATGCCAATTATGGCCGGTTACATTGCATTCCATGAGGAAACTGCGTGGCAGGCTGACCACCTGTTATGCGAGTGCAGCAAAGAGCCAAGGTAAGTGGCTAGCTAACATTAAATTTATCAATCTTCACATAATCACTTCACATCAACATGGTTGATGATATTACTAGGTTTACTAGCTTGTCCTGCATTGCATATAATCAATGCGGTGCCTGTTAATTTATCATCGAATCACAGCATACTTCGCCAAACGGGGGATGATTTAACAAAAGCGCATTCGCAAAAAAAAGCACAATCGTTGCGCGAATGTACCTAACCATGAACATCAATGCCTTTCTAAAAATCAATACACAGAAGTACACTGCTCAAAAAAATAAAGGCAACACTAAAATAACACATCCTAGATCTGAATGAATGAAATATTCTTATGAAATACTTTTTTCTTTACATAGTTGAATGTGCTGACAACAAAATCACACAAAAATTATCGATGGAAATCAAATGTATCAACCCATGGAGGTCTGGATTTGGAGTCACACTCAAAATTAAAGTGGAAAACCACACTACAGGCTATCCAACTTTGATGTAATGTCCTTAAAACAAGTCTAAATGAGGCTCAGTAGTGTGTGTGGCCTCCACGTGCCTGTATGACCTCCCTACAACGCCTGGGCATGCTCTTGATGAGGTTGCGGATGGTCTCCTGAGGGATCTCCTCCCAGACCTGGACAAAAGCATCCGCCAACTCCTGGAAAGTCTGTGGTGCAACGTGGCGTTGGTGGATGGAGCGAGACATGATGTCACAGATGTGCTCAATGGATTCAGGTCTGGGGAACGGGCGGGCCAGTCCATAACATCAATGCCTTCCTCTTGAAGGAAGGCACATGAGGTCTAGCATTGTCTTGCATTAGGAGGAACCCAGGGCCAACCGCACCAGCATATGGTCTCACAAGGGGTCTGAGGATCTCATCTCGGTACCTAATGGCAGTCAGGCTACCTCTGGCGAGCACATGGAGGGCTGTGCGGCCCCCCAAAGAAATGCCATCCCACACCATGACTGACCCACCGCCAAACCGGTCATGCTGGAGGATGTTGCAGGCAGCAGAACGTTCTCCACAGCGTCTCCAGACTTTGTCACGTCTGTCACATGTGCTCAGTGTGAACCTGCTTACATCTGTGAAGAGCACAGGGCGCTAGTGGCGAATTTGCCAATCTTGGTGTTCTCTGGCAAATGCCAAACGTCCTGCACGGTGTTGGGTTTTAAGCACAACCCCCACCTGTGGACGTCGGGCCCTCATACCACCCTCATGGAGTCTGTTTCTGACCGTTTGAGCAGACACTTGCACATTTGTGGCTTGCTGGAGGTCATTTTGCAGGGGTCTGGCAGTGCTCCTCCTGCTCCTCCTTGCACAAAGGCGGAGGTAGCGGTCCTGCTGCTGGGTTGTTGCCCTCCTACGGCCTCCTCCACGTCTCCGGATGTACTGGCCTGTCTCCTGGTAGCACCTCCATGCTATGGACACTACGCTGACAGACACAGCAAACCTTCTTGCCACAGCTCGCATTGATGTGCCATCCTGGATGAGCTGCACTACCTGAGCCACTTGTGTTGGTTGTAGACTCCGTCTCATGCTACCACTAGAGTGAAAGCACCGCCAGCATTCAAAAGTGACCAAAACATCAGCCAGGAAGCATAGGAACTGAGAAGTGGTCTGTGGTCACCACCTGCAGAACCACTCCTTTATTGGGGGTGTCTTGCTAATTGCCTATAATTTCCACCTGTTGTCTAATCCATTTGCACAACAGCATGTGGAATTTATTGTCAATCAGTGTTGCTTCCTAAGTGGACAGTTTGATTTCACAGAAGTGTGATTGACTTGGAGTTACATTGTGTTGTTTAAGTGTTCCCTTTATTTTTTTGAGCAGTGTATATTGTTTTAAACCCATGTATTCAGTTAAAAGAAATTCATGTTAACGGGCAATATTAACTAGGGAAATTGTGTCACTTCTCTTGCGTTCATTTGCACCCAGAGTCAGGGTATATGCAACATCGAACTAATTTGCCAGAATTGTACATAATTATGAAATAACATTGAAGGTTGTGCAATGTAACAGCAATATTTAGACTTATGGTTGCTGCCGTTCGATAAAATACCGTATTTCACTGAAATAATAGTTTCCGGATTTGACCATAATAATGACCAACGGCTCGTATTTCTATGTTTATTATATTATAATTAAGTCTACGATTTGATAGAGCACTCTGACTGAGCGGTGGTAGGCGGCAGCAGGCTCGTAAGCATTCATTCACCCTTAACTGCGTTTGCCAGCAGCTCTTAGCAATGCTTGCTTCACAGCGCTGTTTATGACTTCAAGCCTATCAACTCCTGAGATTAGGCTGGCAATACTAAAGGGCCTATTAGAACATCCAATAGTCAAAGGTACAGTTGAAGTAGGAGGCTTACATACACTTAGGTTGGAGTCATTAAAACTAGTTTTTCAACCACTCCACAAAATTCTTGCTAACAAACTACAGTTTTGTGCATGACACAAGTAATTTTTCCAACAATTGTTTACAGACAGATTATTTCACTTATAATTCACGGTATCACATTTCCAGAGGGTCAGAAGTTTACATACACTAAGTTGACTGTGCCTTTAAACAGCTTGGAAAGTTCCAGTTAATTATGTCATGGCTTTAGAAGCTTCTGATAGGCTAATTGACATCATTTGAGTCAATTGGAGGTGTTCCTGTGGATGTATTTCAAGTAAAACCTTCAAACTCAGTGCCTCTTTGCTTGACATCATGGGAAAATCAAAAGAAATCAGCCAAGACAAGTTTGGTTCATCCTTGGGAGAAATTTCCAAACGCCTGAAGGTACCACGTTCATCTGTACAAACAATAGTACACAAATATAAACACCATGGGACCACACAGCCATCATACCACTCAGGAAGAAGACGCATTATGTCTCCTAGAGATGAACATACTTTGGTGAGAAAAGTGCAAATCAATCCCAGAACAACAGCAAAGGACCTTGTGAAGATGCTGGAGGAAACAGGTACAAAAGTATCTATATTCACAGTAAAACGAGTCCCATATCGACATAACCTGAAAGGCCGCTCAGCAAGGAAGAAGCCACTGCTCCAAAACCACCATAAAATAGCCAGACTATGGTTTGCAACTGCACATGGGGACAAAGATCATACTTTTTGGAGAAATGTCCTCTGGTCTGATGAAACAAAAATAGAACTGTTTGTCCATAATAACCATCGTTATGTTAGGAAGAAAAAGGGGGAGGCTTACAAGCTGTGAACCGTGAAACACGGGGGTGGCGGGAGCTTTGCTGCAGGAGGGACTGGTGCACTTCACAAAATAGGTGGCATCATGAGGCAGGAAAATGATGTGGATATATTGAAGCAACATCTCAAGACATCAGTGTTAAATGTCATGTTAAAGCTTGGTCGCAAATGGGTCTTTCAAATGGACAATGACCCCAAGCATACTTCCAAAGTTGTTGCAAAATGGTTTAAGGACAACAAAGTCAAGGTATTGGAGTGGCCATCACAAAGCCCTGACCTCAATCCAATAGAAAATTTGTGGGCAGACCTGAGATAAATGGTATAGAGAGAAATAATCGATCTTTCATAATTCCTATAATAACTTAACCTAAAACTTACTAACTAGGAATATTGAAGAACTGGGATATTGATCCACCCGCTTTCATTTGTTCTCATGTTCTGAGCAAGGAACTTAAACGTTAGCTTTTTTACATGGCACATATTGCACTTTTACTTTCTTCTCCAACACTGTGTTTTTGCATTATTTAAACTAAATTTAGCATGTTTCATTATTTATTTAAGGCTAAATATATATTTTTTTATGTATTATATTAAGTTCAAATAATAGTGTTCATTGTTCATTCAGTTTTGTTGTAATTGCCATTATTGCAAATATATATATATATATATATATATATATAAAGAAATCGGCCTATTTAATCGGTATTGGCTTTTTTGGTCCTCCAATAATCGGTATCGGCGTTGAAAAATCTAAATCGGTCGACCTCTAATTCTTAGTTATTATATTTCCTTAATCACTTCAATTCTGTTCAATATGGGGGAAATACTACATTTCCCAGCATGCATTAGTTTAACCTTCTAGTTGTTCCTCAAGTTGCTTGAGGCCTTCAAAAAGAAGCCCAGAAAATTAAATGGTTGACGCCTGCATATGCGGAGTTCGGCGCAAGACGATCATTATACCCGATTACGTATTTCTGTGAACGTGCTTAGCTAGCCAACGTCGCCATGATATCACCTACAAGTTTGATCTGGGATTTCTATTGGAGAACCAGTTTTAGCCTATCTTCATACTCTTACATCTTTGACTAAGGTTTCCAGAGAAACATATATCCTTTGGTATCTGGAAGTGTGACCTGTCAGATTCAATAAAACTCATGTTCTGTGACTGAGTGGGATTTCTCTGAATTGCACTGAATTAAATTCCACTTCCTGTCACTCAAACTCAAATTCTATATCCTGTGGGGTGTGGCCAATTCAATTCGAATTTAAACTAAATTCCAAAATTCTGAGTTGAGAGATGTATGGTGATCAGAGAGTGTTTCCCTCACTCTTTAATCTTTTCTCTCCCTCGCCTGTAGTCATGGTTATGAGTGACAGGCGCTGTCTCGGGTTAAACCTGTCATGTTGCCTAGACGCCCCTGCTCTTTTTTAAATCTCTCTCTCTCTTTCTGTTTCCCCCTCCTGCACCCCCATCTCTCTCCTCCCCTTCCCTCTCTTGTTCTATCTCCATCTTCCACCTCTGTTTCTCGCTCCTTACCCCCCCCCCCCCCCCCTTTCCCTTGGCCACTAGCGGTAGAGACAGGGGGATAGCCCTCCTAATGATGCTATTAAAAGTGCCAGGGAGGAGGAGAGGCACTGCTTTTGTTTCTCGACACCCACAGATTCAGACCTAGATTACATCCCTCACTGAGAGAGAGAGAGAGAGAGAGAGAGAGAGAGAGAGAGAGAGAGAGAGAGAGAGAGAGAGAGAGAGAGAGAGAGAGAGAGAGAGAGAGAGAGAGAGAGAGAGAGAGAGAGAGAGAGAGAGAGAGAGAGAGAGAGAGAGAGAGAGAGACACCCCATCCAGACCAGCGAGACACCCTCCCAGATCTGCAGGACCCCCCCCTGGACCTACACATCGAGGACCCACGCCAAGAGGAATTACATCCAGACCACAGTACACCCAGACACATCCACACCCCCACCCCAACCAATCAACACCCCCCCACGTCAACCATGCCCACACCCCATTTAGGCCCACTCAGGTCAGACCTATGCCACTCCTGCCCACCCCATGCACCCCACCCCCGCAAAGAGGGCCTCAACATGGAAGCCACACATACGCCCAGGTAGTGAGCGGGCAAACAGTCCCAACCCCCACTCTCACACTCGCCGAAGCCAATGGCATGTACCAGATGCTCAGCAGGCTCTGCTCACACTTACTGGCCTGAGGACACTCTATGGAACAAAAAGCCTTCACTATATTATCATGGAATATCCAAGGCCTGAGGTCATCTGCCTTTGGCCTAAAGAGCAGAAACCCGGACTTCACCAAAGAAATCGGTAATACAGACATTGTCATCCTGCAAGAAACCTGGTATAGAGGAGACGGACCCACTGGTTGCCCTCTAGGTTACAGAGAGCTGGTAGTCCCATCCACCAAACTACCAGGTGTGAAACAGGGAAGGGACTCAGGGGGTATGCTAATTTGGTATAGAGCAGACCTAACTCACTCCATTAAATTAATCAAAACAGGAACATTTTACATTTGGCTAGAAATTCAAAAGGAAATTATCCTAACAGAGAAAAATGTCCTCCTGTGTGCTACCTATATCCCCCCACTAGAATCCCCATATTTTAATGAAGACAGCTTCTCCATCCTGGAGGGGGAAATCAATCATTTCCAGGCCCAGGGACATGTACTAGTCTGTGGCGACCTAAATGCCAGAACCGGACAAGAACCTGACACCCTAAGCACACAGGGGGACAAACACCTGCCTGGAGGTGACAGCATTCCCTCCCACATATGCCCCCCTAGGCACAACTATGACAACATAACCAACAAAAACGGGTCACAACTCCTGCAGCTCTGTCGCACGCTGGGTATGTACATAGTCAACGGTAGGCTTCGAGGGGACTCCTATGGTAGGTACACCTATAGCTCATCTCTTGGCAGTAGTACTGTAGACTACTTTATCACCGACCTCAACCCAGAGTCTCTCAGAGCGTTCACAGTCAGCCCACTGACACCCCTATCAGACCACAGCAAAATCACAGTCTACTTAAACAGAGCAATAATCAATCATGAGGCATCAAAGCCAAAGGAACTGAGTAACATTAAGAAATGCTATAGATGGAAGGAATGCAGTTTGGAAACCTACCAAAAAACAATTAGGCAACAACAAATTCAATCCCTTTTAGACAATTTCCTGGGTAAAACGTTCCGCTGTAATAGTGAAGGTGTAAACTTGGCAGTAGAAAATCTTAACAGTATATTTGACCTCTCAGCTTCCCTATCAAATCTAAAAATCTCAAATAGAAAACTGAAGAAAATTAACAATAATGACAAATGGTTTGATGAAGAATGCAAAAATCTAAGAAAGAAATTGAGAAACCTGTCCAACCAAAAACATAGAGACCCGGAAAACCTGAGTCTACGCCTTCACTATGGTGAATCACTAAAACAATACAGAAATACACTACGGAAAAAGAAGGAACAGCATGTCAGAAATCAGCTCAATGCAATTGAAGAATCCATAGACTCTAACCACTTCTGGGAAAATTGGAAAACACTAAACAAACAACAACAAGAAGAATTATCTATCCAAAATGGAGATGTATGGGTAAACCACTTCTCCAATCTTTTTGGCTCTATAACAAAGAATAAAGAGCAAAAACATATACATGATCAAATACAGATCTTAGAATCATCTATTAAAGACTACCAGAACCCACTGGATTATCCAATTACATTGAATGAGTTACAGGACAAAATAAAAACCCTCCAACCCAAAAAGGCCTGTGGTGTTGATGGTATCCTCAATGAAATGATCAAATATACAGACAACAAATTCCAATTGGCTATACTAAAACTCTTTAACATCATACTTAGCTCTGGCATCTTTCCCAATATTTGGAACCAAGGACTGACCCCAATCCACAAAAGTGGAGACAAATTTGACCCCAATAACTACCGTGGAATATGTGTCAACAGTAACCTTGGGA
Organism: Oncorhynchus mykiss; assembly: GCF_057628025.1. Lineage (NCBI taxonomy): Eukaryota > Metazoa > Chordata > Actinopteri > Salmoniformes > Salmonidae > Oncorhynchus > Oncorhynchus mykiss. The sequence continues at coordinate 6,071,706 of NC_143035.1, read as the reverse complement.
AAATCCTCTGCATTATTATTAACAGCAGACTCGTACATTTCCTCAATGAAAACAATGTACTGAGCAAATGTCAAATTGGCTTTTTACCAAATTACCGTACAACAGACCATGTATTCACCCTGCACACCCTAATTGACAACCAAACAAACCAAAACAAAGGCAAAGTCTTCTCATGCTTTGTTGATTTCAAAAAAGCCTTCGACTCAATCTGGCATGAGGGTCTGCTATACAAACTGATGGAAAGTGGTGTTGGGGGTAAAACATACGACATTATAAAATCCATGTACACAAACAACAAGTGTGCGGTTAAAATTGGCAAAAAACACACACATTTCTTCACACAGGGTCGTGGGGTTAGACAGGGATGCAGTTTAAGCCCCACCCTCTTCAACATATATATCAACGAATTGGCGCGGGCACTAGAAAAGTCTGCAGCACCCGGCCTCCCCCTGCTAGAATCCGAAGTCAAATGTCTGCTGTTTGCCGATGATCTGGTGCTTCTGTCACCAACCAAGGAGGGCCTACAGCAGCACCTAGATCTTATGCACAGATTCTGTCAGACCTGGGCCCTGACAGTAAATCTCAGTAAGACCAAAATAATGGTGTTCCAAAAAAGGTCCAGTCACCAGGACCACAAATACAAATTCAATCTAGACACTGTTGCCCTAGAGCACACAAAAAACTATACATACCTTGGCCTAAACATCAGCGCCACAGGTAACTTCCACAAAGCTGTGAACGATCTGAGAGACAAGGCAAGAAGGGCATTCTATGCCATCAAAAGAAACATAAATTTCAACATACCAATTAGGATTTGGCTAAAAATACTTGAATCAGTCATAGAGCCCATTGCCCTTTATGGTTGTGAGGTCTGGGGTCCGCTCACCAACCAAGACTTCACAAAATGGGACAAACACCAAATTGAGACTCTGCACGCAGAATTCTGCAAAAATATCCTCCGTGTACAACGTAGAACACCAAATAATGCATGCAGAGCAGAATTAGGCCGATACCCACTAATTATCAAAATCCAGAAAAGAGCCGTTAAATTCTACAACCACCTAAAAGGAAGTGATTCACAAACCTTCCATAACAAAGCCATCACCTACAGAGAGATGAACCTGGAGAAGAGTCCCCTAAGCAAGCTGGTCCTGGGGCTCTGTTCACAAACACAAACACACCCTACAGAGCCCCAGGACAACAGCACAATTAGACCCAACCAAATCATGAGAAAACAAAAAGATAATTACTTGACACATTGGAAAGAATTAACAAAAAAACAGAGCAAACTAGAATGCTATTTGGCCCTAAACAGAGAGTACACAGCGGCAGAATACCTGACCACTGTGACTGACCCAAAATTAAGGAAAGCTTTGACTATGTACAGACTCAGTGAGCATAGCCTTGCTATTGAGAAAGGCCGCCGTAGGCAGACATGGCTCTCAAGAGAAGACAGGCTATGTGCTCATTGCCCACAAAATGAGGTGGAAACTGAGCTGCACTTCCTAACCTCCTGCCCAATGTATAACCATATTAGAGAGACATATTTCCCTCAGATTACACAGATCCACAAAGAATTCGAAAACAAATCCAAATTTGAAAAACTCCCATATCTACTGGGTGAAATTCCACAGTGTGCCATCACAGCAGCAAGATTTGTGACCTGTTGCCACGAGAAAAGGGCAACCAGTGAAGAACACACACCATTGTAAATACAACCCATATTTATGCTTATTTATTTTATCTTGTGTCTTTTAACCATTTGTACATTGTTAAAACACTGTATATATATATATAATATGACATTTGTAATGTCTTTACTGTTTTGAAACCTCTGTATGTGTAATGTTTACTGTTAATTTTTGTTGTTTTTCACTTTATATTTTCACTTTGTATGTTGTCTACCTCACTTGCTTTGGCAATGTTAACACATGTTTCCCATGCCAATAAAGCCCTTGAATTGAATTGAATTGAATTGAGAGAGAGAGAGAGAGAGAGAGAGAGAGAGAGAGAGAGAGAGAGAGAGAGAGAGAGAGGGGGGGGGGGGGGGGGGGACGGACGGACAGAGAAAGAGACAGGCTGACAGACAGACAGACAGGCTGACAGACAGACCGATAGGTCCACATGGCTCCGTTAGCAGGCTGTCTTCTCTTGTTTTAGTCCTGTTCTATTCCCTAGTTAAGGCAGACAGACAGACAGACAGACAGACAGACAGACAGACAGACAGACAGACAGACAGACAGACAGACAGACATACAGACAGACAGACAGACAGACAGACAGACAGACAGACAGGCAGGCTGACAGACAGACAGACAGACAGACAGACAGACAGACAGACAGACAGACAGACAGACAGACAGACAGGCTGACAGAGACAGGCAGGCTGACAGACAGACAGACAGACAGACAGACAGACAGACAGACAGACAGACAGACAGATAGGTCCACATGGCTCCTTTAGCAGGCTGTCTTCTCTTGTTTTAGTCCTGTTCTATTCCCTAGTTAAGAGTTGCTCACACAAGTGGGGTTGTAGGGGAAGGGTGTTGCTCTCTTTCTCCTTTCTATGGAGGATGAACTGTTATGTTAGAAGCAGCACAGTGGGTTGTTGATAACATAACGAGATGTTAGGTACAAGTGCTGCGTTTCATAGCCCGTAGGTTCTGAGGTTGTGTCTGTCTGTCTGTGTGTGTGTGTGTGTGTGTGTGTGTGTGTGTGTGTGTGTGTGTGTGTGTGTGTGTGTGTGTGTGTGTGTGTGTGTGTGTGTGTGTGTGTGTGTGTGAGTATGTGTGAGTATGTGTGTTATTAGTGCACAGCATGAGCTGCCAGATGCTCATGTTATTTTGGTATTTGCGTTGAAAATACTATTTTATAACCACCTCAGAATTCAGAAACAAGCGCAAAAGCGAAAGGCATTTACAGGTGTTCCAAATGGATGGTTCTAGATCCGATCGGATTTGCCAAGGCCCCAAACAATAGCTTTTAGCGTTTTGTGATGTTACTCTTAGATGCTCTAAAAGTTGTGGTTACACAGTCATTCACAGTGCTTTCTCACCATTCTTACCAGTTAAATGCGATGCCTCTATATGTCTATAAATACAATCTGTCAGGCCGTCATTCTACATAAGAGTTTGTTCTAATTTGAACCTGTCTTGTAAAATAAAGGTGTGTGGAGACTTTTGCCTGTTTCTCCAACTTTGCCTTTTGCCTCCTGCACCTTCACAAATCATCTTTGGTTGTGCGGTCGATTCTGCCTATTATGGTCAAATAAATATAAAATAAATATAGAAATGGTTAGCTATGGAGTATTCAATATTTAGTTCCGTAGGATGACACATTCTCCTGGATGGCTGTGCCTATCACCGTCACTCTTGTTGCCGTGTAACAGGGGAGAGATACTCTACACTACAGTTTATACAGAGCTACTGTACTGTACAGTCCTCCCCATACCGCTCTAGTATCACATGTCAGCTGAGGACTTAATCATCTCAGTTTACAGCCAAGCCAGTCACATCAGGCAGGCATGGCAGTGTTGAGGCTGGGGCCTGATGATCACAATAATAAACTCCTACTAAGTGAAAATGACATGGCCATTTACCCCAGACAGCCCTGTAACACACACAGTCATTACATCTAAATTACATAGCCGTAGAAAACCATTCAGCCAGCCAAGAAGTGGCGTGCGGTGTGGGGGCTTGGGCCTCTCAATAGGCCTCTCTATAGTGTGTTTTTCATTTACCCACTGAGCCGGGGTCAGACGATGAGAAGCTCTTCACTGTAATCAGCTGAAATTGAAATGATGACATCAATTACAGAGCATCACCACAGCTGTTATTGACCCCGGTCGTCCCTGAGTGGTGGAGAGAGGAGGGGCCGCAGGGGCTGCAGGGAGAGTAGGGTGCGGGAGCACTGAGGCTGGCTGGATACGAAATAGCGAGAAAGAGAGAGAGACTCGGATTGCAGATTCCATCCTGCAGCGTACCACACTCAAACACACAATTACTAAATCTAGGGCTAATATCAAGCAGCCAGCCGGTAGGGACGCTCTCACAGAGGTACGCCACTGCTACGGTATCCAGCTCAGAGCACAGCAGACTTTTAACACAGCTGTGATTACTGCCTGCCTCTCGCTTACTGGACTTAACCTCTCTCTCTCTCTCTCTCTCTCTCTCTCTCTCTCTCTCTCTCTCTGTCTCTCTCTCTCTCTCTCTCACTCTCTCGCTCTCTCTCTCTCTCTCTCTCTCTCTCTCTCTCTCTCTCTCTCTCTCTCGCATGACGTAATAATGTACATATTGCCAAAGCGATATGAAGTGATTAATTTACAATATTCATATATTTAAAATAATAATAATCTAGATTGTCAACGGGACAATCAGTAACAACAATAATGAAGGGTACCCTACAATGGACAATAACTATAACATTGGCATAGTTGACATGTGCAGGTTGGTCTGTCAGACATTGTCCCCCATTTTATGCCAGGCAGCAATGCAGTGTGCTCCCAACCCACGTGTCTGTCTGTCTGTCCGTCCGTCCGTCCGTGCTTTATTGCATGAAAAACATTGTAATTGTATACAATTGCAATATACATTGTAATAAAATTATAAACAATTACAAATAATAATATAAAATGGTAGTAAATAATAATACAAAATTAAATACAAAAATAACAACAATATACTCTCTCTCTTTTTTTCTCTCTCTCTCCCTCTCCCTCTCTCTCTCACTCTCTCTTTCTCTCACTGTCTCTCTCTCTCTCTCGCTGTCTCTATGTGATCCCGTCTTCTCCCTATCACTCTCTCTCTCTCTTCCATTCAAAAACTGCTGGCACAGTGTGCTGGGAGAATCTGAGCGTGAGGAATAGGGTTCCCCAAAGAACATGTATCTGTGATGTCACAATGAGGACAGTGGTATGATCTGGACATGGAACAATGGAATGTATATGTGCCACCCTAAAGGCCACAAGAATAACTGTTTTTAACATGTCACAATGAGCACAGAATCTTGCTGAGATGTCACAAAAACCCCTGATCAATTTGTTTTAATACATTCAGGCACATTTCCTTGGAAGCTGTATAAGCAACAGTCAGCTTGGCAGTCAATCAATCCATCAGTCCTCAGGCCATGGGGGCCACGTAGCTAATTGATGCTAGCGACATCAGCATTTTCAGACAGACGGGCTGAAAGGAGAGGACCGCGTTTTCTAGACCAGCACTAGAACAGGAAGAGACATCCTCTCAACAAGCCTCCTGTCTGTCTGTCTGTCTGTCTGTCTGTCTGTCTGTCTGTCTGTCTGTCTGTCTGTCTGTCTGTCTGTCTGTCTGTCTGTCTGTCTGTCTGGTCTGTCTGTCTGTCTGTCTGTCTGTCTGTCTGTCGTTCCCACCAGCACCGTCTCTCCTGTGAACGAGGTGGTAGCTGCTTTACCTCAGAGCTGAGGGACAGGTGTCTTTGTACTCGCAAACCCTCTGTAGTCTGGAGTTTTCCCAGAGCCCTTTGTGTAGGGGTTGTGTTTGTAATCTTCACAAACAGAATACATAAGAGAGGGAGGGAGAGAGGCAGGGAAAGAGCAGAATAAAGAAGGGGGGAATCTCTATGTACCTAACCAGAGCATCAACAACAACAACAACAACAACAACAACAACAACATTACTGGCACCACCTGCTCACAACACAGTTAGAAAGGAATGCTTGTGTAACTCTGGTAACTCCTATCTCTTTCTCATTGGTCAACAGTGCACTGCTTAACCATTAGTATCTCTTTAGTTGGATAGTATGACAGACATAAACCCTTATTGGCCCCTGTCTAGGAAGGCTCCCTCAAGCTGAAGAGGTGGGGTGGACCAATAATCCCTTTAGCACAGGGAAAGTGTATATTTCCCGGGGAGTATCGTTAGATCCTTCTCCTTTCCGATCTCACTAAATAGGGATGGTGGAAGTGCATTTGAAAGTATGTGTATATTTTGTCAAATGTATCCTATTTGTTGTTCCCTTTAGTCGGTTGAATGTTTTGAGTATCTGTTGCCTGGGAGTTTGCTGTCTGTGTATCCGTCTGGTCTTTCTGTCTGTCTATCGCTCTGTCTGAGAGAGGAGGATGCAGCCAGGCATTGAAGTACCAGATATCACACTCTATTACACACATCCTACTGGCCACCCCTCAGAGCCTGGTTCCTCTCTAGGTTTCTACCTAGGTTCCTGTCTTGCTAGGGAGTTTTGTCTAGCCACTGTGCTTCTACATCTGCATTGCTGGCTCTCTGTGGTTTTTGGCTGGGATTCTGTATATTTGATCCACACCCTGATTTGATCCACACCCTTGTCCTCCATAGTATGTGGCCCAATTTTTTGGGGGTTTCAAATATATCCGTTTGAATTGGATTAGGGTTCTTCCAAATGTGTTATTTTGGGGATCTTTGATTTTGCAGGGAGGAGGCCTGTTTCTCTATGACCATGCATGCAGGGAGAATTCCACTTGGCTGCTGTCTGACAGACCAAAAAACAAGAATATTCGTCTGATACTTGGATGTTTGTGACTGATAGCCTGTCGAACTGTACAGTATGAGGGAGCTTTAGAAATGACTTATAATGACAATGACGCAGCAAGTATCATAATCCCCTATCGGAGCTACTTTAAATTGATGGCGTTGCTGTAAGATGACCTTGCCATCAGTACCTTGTATGAATCCATGTCTGGCTAAAATACCATTGAGGCATCACTGTTACACTCACACCTTGACTCAAGGCCAGGACATTAGCGCCTTATCATCGGTCACAGTGGTAGGCCTTCATCTGCTGTAGAGTAGCAAGAGGAGAGAAATAAATGGCTAGAAATACAATTGTAGAGTGAGTTTAGACGACAGGATAGAAATCGAATGCTGTCGTGTTTGTATGTGTTTACATGTCTACATGGCATGTGTGCCGTCCCCGATACCCCCATGTGGCTCACAGTGCGATGTGTCAGGTCAGCTCACGAGTGTGTATGTGTGGGTTTGTGTGTGTGTGTGTGTGATGTCATCAGAGCGCAGGACAGAGTGTATGCTTCGCCGGCTCCTCTTACTCCTCGTGGAAACAGGACGTCTGAGACAGGGAAAGTGGAGGGAGAATAAAGGGAAAGTGGAGGGAGAATAAAGGGAAAGTGGAGGGAGAATAAAGGGAAAGTGGAGGGAGAATAAAGGGAAAGTGGAGGGAGAATAAAGGGAAAGTGGAGGGAGAATAAAGGGAAAGTGGAGGGAGAATAAAGGGAAAGTGGAGGGAGAATAAAGGGAAAGTGGAGGGAGAATAAAGGGAAAGTGGAGGGAGAATAAAGGGAAAGTGGAGGGAGAATAAAGGGAAAGTGGAGGGAGAATAAAGGGAAAGTGGAGGGAGAATAAAGGGAAAGTGGAGGGAGAATAAAGGGAAGTGGAGGGAGAATAAAGGGAAAGTGGAGGGAGAGATGGTGAAAGGGAGAGAGGTGGAGACATTGTCCTTGCGTCTAAAAGATCAATGTCAAATAGTATTATGACTCTTGTTACCCCCCCCCCCCAGAAACTGTAGATCTATAGGGTACACACACCACCCACACTCACGCACATTGATTTTTTTTTTTTGACGATGTGGTCTGAAAATATTGCTCTGCAACACAAAGAGAAATGATTTCTCCGTTTCTAATCCTTTCTGAGTGACACACTGGGGAGAGGGGGACTTATTGTCAGCCTGTTTTGTTATCACCATAGTTAATCTCTAATCCTCTCTCTACCCTCTTTAGAGGCTCCACTAGCTCTGTGGTGTCCCTGTAATCCACAGTGTCCCTAACACTGTCCTGCTCTGACCAAGGGAACTGGACTGAGTGTAGGGCAAGGCCACTGCATTGAGACAGAAAGGGGTGGGGGGGGGGGGGGGGGGGGGGGAGAGAGAAGCCATGTTACAGTAGATATTAAAACAGTGTCAGTAGAGTTTGTTTTCGACCTCCCCTCCTCTCCCCTCCCTGTGGCAGCAGCTTGGAGGCAATAGCTAGCAGCAGCGGTTTTGTATGTTGACTTTGATGCCAATGCAATGTGACAGGACTTTCCTGAAGTATTTTTGCTCCTGTGTGAAAGCATGGAGTTAGTATCCGCCTCCTTCTCCCTAACTCTGCCTTGGGAAAAAAAAAGCACTCTTGGCAAAAACCTTATTCACTTTTCCTCTGCGTGTCTATCTACCTATGCAGTAAACCTTTTTCTATCCATTTACTTATCTCTCTCTACCCTCTCTCTTTTCCAATCAGCTCTTTCTCTGTCTCTTTCTTGCACTCAATAGTCTCTCTTTCTCTCCACCTCCCTCCCTAACTCTCTCACCAATGTTGACTTCTCCCCGGTGGGTGAGGCCTGTAGTCATGGTTTTGAGTGACAGAAGCTGTCTCGGGTCATTCTGTCATGTTGCCTAGCCATCCCTGCTCTTTTGTTTTCCGACTCTCTCTTTCTCTCCATCTCTTCCTCCAACTCTCTGACAGTGCAACACAGCACAGAGGTCAAAGACCCAGCTGAGACACAAGCTGTTGCTGCCTGCCTGCCTGCCTGCCTGCTTGCCGTTACAGCGCCTGTCATATGTATTCACCCCCTTTCTATTTCATTACATTTTATTGGGTTACAAAGTGGGATTCACATTGATTTAATTGTATTTTTTTTTTGTCAAAGATCTACACAAAATACTCTGTAATGTCAAAATGGAAGAAACATTCTCTATATATTAATAAAAAAGTTGTGTACAGCAGTAGTTATATAGGATGAGCCTTGACTAGAATACAGTATATACAGTGCATTCAGAAAGTATTCAGACCCCTTCCCCTTTTCCACATTTTGTTACGTTACAGCCTTAATCCACAATGGATTAAATATAGAATGTTCCTAATCGAGCTACACACAATACCCTATAATCTCAAAATGCAAACATCTTTTTAGAATTCAGACCCTTTGCTATTAGACTCGAATTTGAGCTCAGGTGCATCCTGTTTCCATTGATCATCCTTGAGATCATTCCACCTGTGGTAAATTCAATTGATATGACATGATTTGGAAAGGCACACATCTGTCTATACAGTTGACAGTGCATGTCAGAGCAAACCACCAAGCTATGAGGTCGAAGGAATTGTCCGTAGAGCTCTGAGACAGAATTGTGTCGAGGCACAGATCTGGGCAAGGGTACCAACATTATTTTGCAGCATTGAAGGTCCCCAAGAACACAGTGGCTTCCGTCATTCTTAAATGAGCTGTCCGCCCGGCCAAACTGAGCAATCGGGGTTGAAGGGCCTTGGTCAGGGAGGTGGCCAAGAACCCGATGGTCACTCTGACAGAGCTCCACAGTTCCTCTGTGGAGATGAGAGAACCTTCCAAAAGGACAACCATGTATGCAGCACTACACCAATTAGGCCTTTATGGTAGATTGGCCAGACGGAAGCCACTCCTCAGTAAAAAGCACATGACAGCCTGCTTGGAGTTTGCCAAAACACACCTAAAGGACTCTCAGCCCATGAGAAACAAGATTGTCTGGTCTGATGAAACCAAGATTGAACTCTTTGGCCTGAAAGCCAAGCGTCACATCTGAAAGAAACCTGGCACCATCCCTACGGTGAAGCATGGTGGTGGCAACATCAAGCTGTGAGTATTTTTTCCAGTGGAAGGGACTGGGAGACTAGTCAGGATCGAGGGAAAGATGAACGGAGCAAAGTACAGAGAGATTCTTGATGAAAACCTGCTCCAGAGCAATCAGGACCTCAGACTGGGGTGTAAAGTTCACCTTCCAACAGGGCAATGACCCTAAGCACACAGCCAAGACAACGCAGGAGTGGCTTAGGGAGAAGTCTCTGAATGCACTTGTGTAGCCCAGCGAGAGCCCAGACTTGAACCTACTCGAACATCTCTGAAGAGACCTGAAAATAGCAGTGCATCAATGCTCCCCATCCAACCTGTCAGAGCTAAAGAGGATCTGCAGAGAAGAATGAGATAAACTCCCCAAATACAGGTGTGCCAAGCTTGTAGCGTCATACCCAAGAAGACTCGAGGCTGTAATCGCTGCAAAATGTGCTTCAACAAAGTATTGCGTAAAGGGTCTGAATACTTACAGTATATAAATGTGATATTTCAGTTTTTTTAAATACATGTTAGAATACGTCTGTAACGTAACAAAATGCGGAAAAAGTCAAATGGTCTGAATACTTTCCGAATGCACCGTACATATAAAGTGGGTAAAACAGTATGTACAAATGTACATACATAAGGTAGAAGTCTTTAAGTTCAGGCCGTGGCTCGGGGTGGCTGAGGTTCATGATGATCTTTTAGGCCTACCTGTGACACCGGGTACTGTAGATGTCCTGGAGGGCAGGCAGTGTGGCCCCAGGTGATGCGTTGGGACATCCGCTCCACCCTCTGGAGAGCCCTGCGGTTGCGGACGGTGCAATTGCCATACCAGGTAATGATACATACCAACAGGATGCTCTCAACGGTGCATCTGTAGATATTCGTAAGGGTCTTAGGGGCCATGTCGAATTTGGACCGTTTCAGGCTCTCAGTTATGTTCACGCCGAGGAACTTGAAGCATTTCACCTTCTCCCCTGCGGCCCCGTCGATGTGGACGGGGGCATGCCCTCGCTGCTGTCTCCTGAAGTCCACAATCAGCTCCTTCGTTTTGTTAACATTGAGGGAGAGGATATTTTCATGTCACCATCCCCCCCGGGCCTTCACCTCCTCTCTGTAGGCTGTCTCGTCAACTGTGTTGTAGGGTATTGTCTTGCTGAAAGGTGAATTCCTCTCCTAGTATCTGGTGGAAAGCAGACTGAAGCAGGTTTCCTATAGAAATGTACGTGTTCTTAGCCACCACCATGCTTGAAAATAAGGAGGCAGTTACTCAGTGATGTGTTGTGTTGGATTTGCCCGAAAAGTAAGGTTTTGCATTTATGCCAAAAAGTGCATTCCTTTGCCATGTTTAGTTTTGCAGTATTACTTTAGTCCCTTGTTGCATGTTTTGGAATATTTTTTATTCTGTATATGTTTATTCTTCTTTTCACCCTGTCATTTAGGTAATTATTCCGGAGACACTTCAATGCTAGGGGCGGCAGGTAGCCTAGTGGTTAGAGTGTTGGGCCAGTAACCAAAAGGTTTCTAGATTGAATCCCCGAGCTGACAAGGTATAAATCTGTTGTTCTGCCCCTGAACAAGGCAGTTAACCTACTGTTCCTAGACTGTTATTGTAAATAAGAATTAGTTCTTAACTTGCCTTGTTAAATAAAGGTTAAAAAAAATGCTGTTGATCCATCCTCAGTTTTCTCCCATCACAGACAATGAACTCTAGCTGTTTTGTAATCACCAATGGCCTCATGGTGACATCCCTGAGCAGTTTCCTTCCTGCCATTCAGCTCAATTCAGATGGAAGACTGTATCTTTGATGTGTCTGGGTGGTTTAATACATCATCCACTGCATAATTATTAACTTGGCCATGCTTAAAGAGATAATAAATTGTCTGATTTTTACCCTTACTCATCTACCAAACACTGTCCTTCTCTGAGGCTTTTGAAATGCTCCCAGGTCTTTGCAGTTGAATCTGTGCTTGAAATGCAATACTTGACTGAGGGACCTTACAGACGTTGTTTGTATGGGAGACAGAAGATAGGGGTCGTCACTAAAAAATCAGGTCAACCCCTATGAGTCCATGTAAATTATTATGTGATTTGTTAAGCCACATTTTGCTCCTGAACTAATTTTAGGCTTGCCTAAAAAAGGGGGTGTGAATACTTAAGCAACAACTACATTTTAGATATTACATTTTGATTCATCCCCAAAAAATATATAATTGTATTTTCACTTTTTGTGTAGATCAATGACAAAATAATCACAATTACATCGATTGAAATCCCACTTTGTAACGCAACAAGCTGTCTGTGTGGGGGGGTTAATACTGATGATACCCATTGTATATGCAAGCTAGTGTGTGTGTAAGAGAGAGGGGAGCAAACAGACAGGCAGGCAGACTGCTGGACAGAGAAATGGATGGACAGAGAGAAAGTCTACATACATCTTGCACAGTCTTCACATTTTGCTGCTTTCAGATTCAATCTAAAAAGAGATTACTTTATTTTTTTTTAAATCCTACAGATCTACACAACCTAATCCGCATATTCAAAGTGAAAGAAAGTAAGTACATTTTTATAAATTAATAAACAAAAAATGTAAAAAATTTAAATAAATTATGTCTTGATTGCGTTTGTCTTCACTCCGTTGTTTTTCACAAGCGTTGCAGGTTGTGAATTCTGCAACGTTTCTAGGATGGGCTATTAGCAGGACAATATATATTGGTCGCATGGCTCCCGAGTAGTGCTTTTGGTCTAAGGCACTGCATATCAGTGCAAGAGGCATCACTTCAGGCCCTGGTTAGAATCCAGGCTGTATCACACCCGGCTGTGATTGGGAGTCCCATAGGGTAGCGCACAATTGGACCAGCGTTGTCTGGGTTAGGAGAAGGTTTGTCTGGCCGGGGTGTCCTTGTCCAAAAAATAGGAACGTGGGCTTTTGGTTTCTCTCCCTCTTAAAACAGAAATAAATATTTTGGCCTTTATACATTTTATTTTGGCCTTAATTCAGATTACAACCGCTGAGTTATAGGTATTTGAAAACAAAATCTCCAAAACATATATTTTTTTTAAACAAGGCCTTTTAGACTAGTTGAATATCTGGAGCATCAGCATTTGTGGGTTCTTTTACAGGCTCAAAATTGCCAGAAACAAATACATTTCTTCTGAAACTCGTCAGTCTATTCTTGTTCTGAGAAATTATGGCTATTCCATCTCGTACAACGAGACGAACACTCAACACCTCTTGGAAAGCCATTCTGTTGTGTCTTTAGCATAAACATCTGTGTAAATGTCTTGCTAAAAAAATATAAAAATATCACAGGGTTCAGAAGACAGGCAAGTTTTCTTTTAACCTTTTACCTGGACTTTGCTCCTTTCATATTTATTTTGATCCTGACAAACTCCCCAGTCCCTGCAGGTGACAAGCGTACCCATAACATGATGCTGCCACCACAATACTAGAAAAAACAGTACAGTACTTGAAACTGTAGTAGTTGTATTGGATATGACCCATATCTGTAGTTTTTAATTTAGGCCTAAAAGGCAATGTCTTTACGGTGTTGCATTGCAGTATTATGTAATGCCATTGTTGCAAATAGAATGGATGATTTGGAGTGGATTTCATCCCTTTGTCATACAGGCAAGTATTGTGGAGTGCAGTGCAACGTTGTTGATCCATTTGTGTTTTCAATGATTGTGGTGGCAGCCAATTTGCAACAGATTCTCTTGTGAATATTCAAAAATGTGCGCAAAACAATATGTGCATTGTCCCACCAGAGATGTTTCCATCACTCTGTCTTTTTGCGGATAAAAGGCTGTGCGTGATGACGTAGTGCACATACAAATAACCTTTACAGTTTACATGTCCGTGTGCCGAATGAAGAAAAAAAAAAGGTTCAATGGGATTCAGTTGCGTTTTCAACTCTACTGGTGGTTTTGTCAGATTAAACTGTTGTGTTACTTTGCAAATGTGCCCATTCTGGTCTTGGAACATGCTCTCTAGCCAACAGCTCGCAGATACAGTGCGGGTAGGCTTCCTACATGATTTGATTATTATGGAGGAGGGCGATATCGTTTGTCTTTGTCAAGTGGCAGCCACGCATCGATCATCATGTCAACAGAATAAGACCCTCGATATTTATTGGAAAGAAGCATCAAGCTCACAACACCGTGAAGTTCATCGCAACTTATTTCATCTGTAGCCTAATAAACCACATGCTTTCCCGAGTCGTAGTGTGAGGACCCCCAACAAATCGAACGTAATCCCTTTTTAGATGCAATTTGAAAGCAGAAAAATGTGAAGACTATGCAAGGGGTGTGTCGACTTTCACTAGCGACTGTAATTCACTGTCGGACATAAGGGCTTACAGTAAGTACCTGTATATTGAGTGTCTCTATATTTGACCCAATTAACCGTAAATACTGTGTATCTTAGCGCATATCACTGTAGCAGCTTGTGTGTGTCTTTGTTGTGCTCACTGGATATTTCTAAGGCTGTTATCAGTGGGTGTGGGAGCAGGCAGGGGAGCAGCGGTAGGCTAGGGAGGACAGGGGAGAGATGGGGGTAATTTGGTTAGGGGAGGTAACTATGAGAAATGGGTGGGGTGAAGGCAGGCTTTTTGACACAGCAGCTTGCTGGAACTGGGTTGTGATGTATAACTACATTACAGACAGTGCTGGACTGACCTGGCTGCACTACACACACCTGCACACATGCACACACAATCTTGTGGGGACATACAATTTAGTCCCATTCAGTCCTATTTTCCTCAACCCCTAACCTTAACCCTAACCCGTACCCTAACCCTAAACATAACCATAGCACCTAACCTTAACCATAAAACTAGCCCTAGCTCCTAACCCTAAACCTAATTCTAACCCTAACACTAACCTTAACCCTAAACCCCCTATAAGTAGCATTTGACCCCAGTTAGTCCCCAGTTAGTCAAATGTTTGTTGATTTACTATTCTCGTGGAGACTCCTGGTCCCCACAAGTATAGTTAAACACGTCCACGCGCACACACACACACACACACACACACACACACACACACACACACACACACACACACACACACACACACACACACACACACACACACACACACACACACACTTCTGTGATCTGAGTCCTGCTCACTGTAAAAATTGTAAAAGTATCCTTTTGATCTCTGAAATGATAGAATATAATTCTAGAATATAACACGGGAGTTAGAGTATGATATTCCCTTATGATATTCCCTCTTTTCTCTGAATAGCTGGATCAAGTCATTTTTCTCCTCTCTCGGATATGATAGTTTAAGTGGCTTTTCTCAAAGCCCTTACATCGGCCGGCTATAGGCTGAGCCTGGATGGAGATGATTTCCTCCCAGACTGGGTGATTGTGTGAAACTGCAGCTGCTGACTTCAGCTCTCTGGCTCAGTAATTGGGGGCAATGGAAAAGCCTGGTGTTTCCCTGTAGATACAATCACACACACTCACCAGTTTGGCTTCGACATGCTGTGTGAATCATCAACTGTACTCTACTTTACGGCTGAACAGCAGGCTGTGTGTGTGTGTGTGTGTGTGTGTGTGTGTGTGTGTGTGTGTGTGTGTGTACTGTACCCTAGGATTCCCCTGCGAATCATTTTCATGTCAGTCTTTCTTTTTGTCTACTGTGTGTGTTTTCTCTTAGGAGTCCCCTCTGTCTGTCTGTCTGTCTGTCTGTCTGTCTGCAGGCATGCATGTCTGTCGGTATGTCTGTCTGTGCATCAGAACAGGTTTTTAGTCTGTTTATCAACAGATCTAATATTAATTGTACCTTTTCCAATCTATCTTGTCTATTTGGCACGAAGCTACAAAACTGGTCCTGTGTCACCTCCTACCCTGTCTCTTTCCTGCACACCCACCACCATATACACCCCCACTACTACCCCCCTCCTCTGATCCTCCTCCCTTCACCTCTGTCTCCTTGATCCAAAGTGAGTTAATTAGAGGGCATTATGGGTAGAAGAGGATGTTTCTAATGGTGGATGTGTAGTCAAGGTCATGTCTTTAGGGGTCAATCCCACTCCCTCCTCTCCTCCTGCTGCTCAGTTACTCTCATTCCATCCTTCCTAATTTATTTAGCTTTCAAAGCACCAACGCTTTTGGTGCTCTGGTTGCTAGGTTAACTCCTGCCTCCCCTCTCTCTTTTTCTCACCTGAAGTATAGTGTCTGGGGGGCTGTCAGTGAAGCCTTTGTGGAGGGGGGGGGGGGGGGGGGGGGGTGCTGACTTGTGATATGGTTGATAAGGTTGCCAGTTATGGTGTGAAAAACAAAATGGCCATTTACAGCACAACAATTTGTAGATCTAGTGTAGCTTGGGATGGGTGGGAGGAGGGGTGTCGCCCAGAGCAGCAGCAAGAATTTAGTTTATTATAAACGCCAGATTAGAAACCGATTGTTTTCCTTCTCATTTTCCTTTCCCTCTCTCCCTTAACACCTTCTTACCTTTTTCATTCCTTTATTGATGATTCCTGATATTCCCGGCCCCCTTTCTTCCCTCTAAGGAGAATGTTCCAGGGACGTTCAGAACCTCGTACGCCTTGGCAGAGAGTGGGAGCATGCCTGGGAATATTCTTGCTCAATTTGTGCGAGTGGAGCGCTGCCGTGGCTGGGGGCATCTCTCTTTGTCATGGTAACACACCGTTTTCACCTCGTCCTCCACCTAATGTATTCAAGCGTCTTTCTCTCTCTTCCACTCTCCCTCTCTTCCTCTCTCCTTCACACCACAAGAGGTAGAGCCCAGATTACTGAAACAGATTCTCTCACTCCCTACATATGTTAAAGGAAGAACACACACCAAGACAGGCTTATTGGATGCAGATGTTTACGTGGGGAAATGGTGTGTAGGGGAACTGAATGCAATGATGTGTTTCTTGTGAGAGGACACCTACAAGGTGGATAAAAACAGGGCGTGGCGCTTTGCTTCACAGGAAATAGCCGTTTGACTTACAAAAAAAATAAACATATTAAACATATAATAATAATAAACATATTTTAACCGTAATACCCAAAGTAATATAGACCTTACATATATGTAATAAACTACTACTCATAATAATAATAATAATAGTGAACATGCCCAATCACAGACTAACCCAGACTAACCCTGGCCAGGGTCTGGTTGGTTTCCGTGGCGACGGCGATAAAGATATGCTACATTCTGGTTGGTGTTGCCTGGGCGGTTGCCGTGGCGGCTGCTGTGGCGGTTGCCGTGGCGTGAGATAAAAGTGTTGCCTTGGCGTTCTCTGTTCCAGGTATGGAGCTCTGCCGATGCTCCAACACTCTGACTCCCTCCAACGAGACACCTGGGTGATGGATCCTTTGATGATGTCATTGGCATTCCAGGAGCCACACACAGAAAAAAAAGAAATAAAACATGTTTTATAGTCAAATACACCAGATAGATGCAGTGAAATTGTGTTGTTTTACAGGTTGAGCCATAGTATTACATCTCCCCTGGGGGAAATTAGGGTTAAGTGCCTTGCTCAAGGGCACATCGGCAGATTTTACACCTTGTCAGCTCAGGTATTCAAACCAGCAGCCTTTCGCTTACTGGCCCAATGCTCTAACCGCTAGGCTACCTGCCGCCTTAGAGAGAGGTAGAGCGAGAGAGAGAATCGGGGAGAAAAACAGGGCAAGGCGGTGGAATATGACTGTGGAGTGTGGGAATGGTGGCGTGTTTGATTGGTATCAGTTGCACCCCCAGATAAATACAACAGATACAGACAGATGTGAAAGCCACATGGGGAATTGATCTGAGGGACTATTTGGCAGTGTAGTGTGTGTATTTGTAGGTGATATATACTCTGTGAAAAAAAAACACACAAAAAAACATCCATGGTCATAGATGACACTTGATGTGGTCTGAGTGAGGAAGTGGGCCTGTGTGTCTGTGTGTGTGAGGGAGTGAGCGTGTGTGTATGTATCCTGCTCTGTGTGTGTCCGGTCCCTTCCCTATAGGACTCTGTCAGTACTGTTGGCCCCATGCTGTGTGTGTGTGTATGTACAGCGTGTGAAAATAAATTGTGTGTGTGTGTGTGTGTGTGTGCGCACACATGTGTGTGCATGACTCAGGACAAAGAGTCAGTGGTGGCCCCACACTGGGTGATTCATGACTGTGTAATTGTGCTTCATCAACAGTATCACATCACCGCGGCAACAAGCTCAGCGCAGCCCCCCCACCCCAGTCTCCTTGTACATTCTAGGCTAAGCAACAAGCTCTCACAGTCAGAATTAGACGTTCATTCATGTTTCTCAAACGTAATATATCGAAGTTGTTCCCAACGTTATATTTCAAAGTGTCTAGTTACTTCTCCGTATCGTTCTAAGGTTAAGGTTAGGCATTAACTCCGAATGGTTAAGATAAAGGTTAAGGTTTGGGATAGGCTTAAAACAAAGAGAGCAAAAACAACTTTCTATTGCTGAATTTTAAAATGCAACCTTTGGAACACAGCACACAAAACCAAAGCCTACTTGAAGGTAACAACGCTCACTGTTGCTCCTAGTGCCTGGTTTCCACGTCATCTCCTGACGTCCTCAGGCATAGATGGGACGTCGTATACTGACCTGTATCATGGGTGACCTTCCTGAGGCTGCCAATCAAGGAAGCGTCAATGGAGAAAGATAGCATTTAGGGAAGGTCTCGCTAGCTAGCTAGCTCGCCTTGATAGCGCTTGATAGAGGCTGTAGGCTACCATCCAACTTGCTGTTGTAACATACTTCGGAAGGACACCCATAAGGGGCGAGCAAGACAAAGTAGACTCTGGTGAAAAAGAAAAGTAGGTCTTATGGTTGTGGAATTGCAGTGTAATAGAACGAGAGAATGAGTTTCCCAGAGAGAGTTGCTGTAGAGGCCAGCGGTGTAGAGAATCCTGTCTAACATGCACACTGTGTTCCACCGCAGACAGACAGACAGAGGCCTGAGCTCATCAACACATTAGCAAGATGCTGCGCTCTGCATTTCTACTGTGTTTTTACAAAACACTCCCTGCCCTCCTCTCCTCTTCTCTCTCCCCTCCCCTCCCCTCCACTCTTCCTCTTCTCCCCTCTCCTCTCTTCCTCCCCTCCCGACCCTCTCCTCCCCTCACATCCCCTCTCCTCTCTTCCTCCCATCCCCTCTCTTCCTCTCCTCTTCTCTCTCCCATCTTCTCTTCTTTGTTCCTCCCCTCCCCTCGACCTCTCCTCTCCTCTCCTCTCCTCTCCTCCTCTTCTCTCTCCCCTCCCCTCCCCTCTACTCTTCTCTCTTTCTCTCCTCCCCTCCCTTCTTCTCCTATCTTCCTGTCCTCTCATCGCCTCCTCTCTCTCCCTCTTCACTCCTCCCCTCCCTTCCCCTCTCCTTTCCTCTCTTCCTCCCCTTACCTCTCCTCTCATTTCTTCATCCCCTTCTCCCCTCCCCTCCCCCTCCTTTTCTCTCTTCCTCCCATCCCTTCCCCTCTCCCCCCCTCACTTCCGCTCTCCTCTTTTCCTCCCCTCCCCTCTCCCTCTCCTCCCCTCTCCTCTCTTCCCCTCTCCAAACTTATCTTCCTCTCATCTCCTCCCCTCCTCTCCTCCCCTCCCTTCCCCTCTCCTCTCCTCTCTTCCTCCCCTACCCTCCCCTCCCCTCTCAT